>NC_072777.1:245000-330852 GCF_022539595.1 Amphiprion ocellaris | reverse complement strand
TGTATAATTACTACTTATTTATGTTCAATATGTATTTATTGGTTCTAGTGAAGTGCCTCTCTGAGACTTTTATGTATTATGGAATGTTGCAATTTAATGTATGGTTGATAACGTAGTGTTTACTTTGTAAATCAAACAAAACAAAAAGACATAAAAAGAATACATTTAAAGATTCTAAAAACACTTCATTTTAAGCTTTAAATATTCTCCACAATTTTAGACAATACAACTACAGAAAAAAGGATAAATGGGAGTCTTATTTATTTTTACGAAAAAGTTTATATAAACAATTCACCACTAATTTTACAACAATTAATCAAAACACCTGGATCATTTCCCAGGGAAAACTCTAGAGTCTGACAGGAGGTCCAGGCAGACAGACAGCCTCCCTGTCCTGGAGGTTACTGTCTCCTCCACTACCACTGTCAGCGGGCAGCGGGGCTTCCCGGACCACACTCCCTGCTGAGGGGACCGGGCCGACAGCATCTTCGGAGGAGGGCACGGGCTTCCGGAGCCAAAACAACCGGTGGGTCGGGAGCTCCGGTTCCCTCCTGCGCTCCCATTCCCCACCCGCCGCGGCCCGCCGCCTTCCCCTCGCCTGCGGACGCAGGAAAGCAGCCTGGCTGCGACGGGCGGGGAACGGGAGCGCAGGAGGTAACCGGAGCTCCCGACCCGCCGGTTGTTTTGGCTCCGGGAGGAAACTTGGGGCGCGGGGGGTCCTCGGGGCGGCCCGGCAGCCGGACCGCTGACTTCAGAATCGACAGTTACCGCGCGTGCGGCGGACAGTCCCATCTTGGCAACCTCATTGCGCACAGCGGCCACAATATTAGGGACACTTCGAGTAAAGAATCTGTCATAACTGATTATATAATTCTCTCTCTGTGTGTGTGTGTGTGTGTGTGTGTGTGTGTGTGTGTGTGTGTGCACGGCGGGCCGGAAACCCAGAAATTATTTTTTCTTTCTGTGTGACCCGGTACGGGCCGCAGACCGGTGGTTGGGGATCACTGCTGTAGTGTTGCCTACACACGTGGATTAGGCCTACGTCATTCCACCCCCCCCCCCCCCCCCCTTATTTTTGAAACTTGTGGAAAAAGTTGTTGGAAGCGCTGCACTGGTTGGCACTAACGCAGTGTTTGCTGTACTTTTTTATTGGGAAATGATGATTTTACCTTGACTTGGACATACAGCGATGGATGATTGTCACGGAGATGCTGTATCATGTTGGTTGTATTCGCGCCTTTTGCTGCAACTTTGCGACGACAGGCTTTGCACGTGGGGTGCCCATCCACGAAAACCTCACCTTTAGCATCTTTTAGATACCCAAAGTGATCCCATACTGCTGGTTTGAGTCGCTTTTTGGGAGGATGCAAGTCCGGAGGAGCACCCCCGTCAGCCATCCTCAATTTAGCGGTGAGTGAATTCAGTGATGCCGATTAGACAGGAGCGCGCGCACAGGCCAAGGAGCCACTCTCTCTCCACTCTCCACTCAGCGCAGCTCACGCTTCTTGCATTGCACCTCTTGCGAGGCTTTTCTATGGATAATCATGGTTGTGAAAAATATGACGAATATCTATTTATAATCGTGGTTATTGTAAAACCGGTTAACCTTGACAACCCTAGAACCAACAAGTAAACGGGGTTCTGTAAAGATCCCCAAAGTGTTCTGTTATGATGAATTAGATTGGTTCTGGTTCTGATCACCTATACCAGGGGTGTCCAACATGATGCCCGTGGGCCAAAAGCGGTCCTCCAGAGGGTCCAATCCGGCCCTCCAAGTATAAAAATTCCAGAGAAGACATTAACTGCAGATTGTAAATTAGTAAAACTAGAAATTTAAAATAATTTCTGGACCATGACAAGTTGTTTGGATCAGAAAGTAAAATACTAGATTGTTCATTGCCCTTTTATCGTTTTGTGTGTCATTTTTGTAATATTTTGTCTGTTTTTGTTGTTTTTTGACTGATTTTGTCGTTTAGCTTATGTTTTTGTCATTGTTTCTCGCTTTTGTTGTTTTGTGTTTTCTTTTTGTCTCACTAATGTTTTTTGTCTTATTTTTGCCTTTTGTGCTTCCCTTTATTTTTTGTTTTGTGTGTCACTTTTGTCGTTTTGTGTTTTTTTTGTCTCGCTCGTGTTGTCTATTTTTTTCTTGGTTTCTTTTTGTCATTTTTAGTCTCGTTTGTGTCATTTATGTAATTTTTGTCGTGTTTTTGTCAATTGTTTGTCGCTTTGTAATTTTTTTGTCTATTTTTTTCTCTTTTTGTTGTGTTTCATGTCTCATTTTTATCGTTTTGTGTCTGATTTTTGTAATATTTTGTCCTGTTTTTTTTTTTTTCATCTTTTTTTTTCTTTTATTTTGTGGTTTTGATCCTCCAGTAAATCCTCTCTGGTTCAGTTCCAGGTGACTAAATGTTGTGCTCCTTTGTCGACACTCTGTGATCTGGAAGTTGTAATGTGGAAATGAAAACTGAGGCTGAATGTTGATGAAACTGAATTTATTTTTCTTGATAAGTTTCAGGTTGTTCATGATGTTTAGTAAAAAGATAATTCCTTAAATGTGAACATTCAGAACCATTAGGAGTTGTGGTTATTTAGAGGTTATCATGCTGTGGTTTTACTGGTTTTACTGGTAACTGGAGGTCAGACTGGACTGGATGTGGAAGCTGGACTAAGATGAGTTTGACTCTCCTGACCTATAAATGATGACTTCAGTAGACGTCAGGCTCATTCTCTCGGTTCTCCTGAACTTCTGCAGCTCCCGTCCTTTTGTCTGATGGGTTCTAAGAGCTTCCATCTGCTCTAAGTTCTCCTCAGTAACCAGCAGGAATGTTGATGTCCTGATGCAGATCCTCCTTCATGTCGACTCTTTCTGCGGTGGGCTGAGGAGGAGAAGCAGGAGGAGCTGGGTTAGGAGCTGGGTTGGGAGCTGGAGGTGTAATTAGATGTTCCAGCAGCTCGTGGTGTTTGCTGGTGGAGGTTTCATGTGTTCCAGCAGCCGCTCTTCATATCAGAACATCTCTAGCATGTTCTCAGCCATTAGCCTGTTAGCTCTGCTGCGTGTTTACAGCTTCAGACCTCTCTGGAATCCACCGAACCACAAACACTTTGCGGGTCGCTTTCTCAGATGATTTTCGAGGATCAGTGGACGTTTCAGAGAAAAGCATTTAACTTTTGAAATGACTGTTTTCTGGTGAAGCTCATTTCTGTGGGGATTCCTTCCTTAGAGGAGGATTTGTTCTCTCTGTGACAGCGTCGTAATGAGTAGCTCCCACAGAAAGCCACTGTGTTGAGTAATTGACTGTAAACACTCAGGGAATGTTAATTAAGCTTCTGACAAAACCAAACAGATCAAGTGGGTAATTTTGTGCTCAGCGACAGAAACCTCCTGCAGCTCCGTTTGATTCCTTCAACGCTCAGAGGAACTTTCACAGACCAGAGAGAGAAGGAATAAATCAGCTGCTTCAACCTTTTAGAGTGAAAACTCTGAATAAATGTCTGAACATTCATGAGCTTTAAGACAAAAACTACAACATAAAACACACGAACAAAGAAAAGCAAAATCACATTTAGAAATAAAAAACAACCTTTAAAAGGCACTGTCTGTCTGAAATCTTCTGATACTCACGTGTTAAATTCTTTTATTGTCGTAAAAAATAAAGTTCCTCCTCAGAACTTTAGAAAACAAACTTCCCTCAGCAGCTCTTCACTGATAAAAACTCATTCTGACTCCTTTTGTAAATTGTTCAAATCATTTAAAATAACTGTCATGTTGGACATTTCTTGAGTGATTTCAGATGAAGAGTTGTTACTTTTGGACCGTTTCGGGTCAGTTTGGACAAGGGTTTGTCTGTTTGGATGATGGTGAGGTGATCTTTGACAGATTATTGGTGTCTTGGACCAATAATTGTCTTTTTGGATCATTTCTAACAAACTAAATGTCTTCCTGATGGTCCACCGACTCACTGAGATGCTGAGTCTTATAAAGTCAAACATTAAAACAATCCAATGGATGAATATTTCCTCTAGATCTATATATAGTACAGTTCCATAAATATCCGGTTCGGGTCGCTGATTTCTGTTTCCTTGCAGTAAGACTGAAAACTAAAAGTTCTTCTTGTAAAGCTGAAGGTTCTTAAAGCTGCAGAACGATCATCTGAGCAGCTATCAGCGTTTACAAGCTGGTTTTCCTCATTTTTCTGAATCTGTGCAGAAAGAAGAATAAAAAGTTATCCAGACTCAGACACAATGACGACGTTAACAGAAAACAAACCAGGAATCTCCGCTGAAGACCTTTATGAACGTTGAAGAACCGATGGAAGGAGTGAAGCTGAAACAGAGATCAGTCTGAACATTCAGTGTTTCCATAAAACTGTTGAACTAAAATGAACTCTTCATGGTCTTGTTGAGTAAGTGCCGTCCTGCTGCGGTCAGAAGGTGGCGCTGTGGGCTGCATTAGTTCTAATAAACAGACTAGAGGAAGACGGAACAGAACCAGCTGTTTGCCAACTAATGAAAAACCTCAAAGAAAAGAAACAAAAAGACTTTAGAGAAATGTTTCTTCATTAGAATCACGCAAAAAATGTATTTAACTTCAGACAACTTTGAATGGAATTCTGTTCAACCAACAAACATGTTTTATCTTTAAGGATTTATTAATTAATTATTGTTATTTTATTATTATTTGGTAGCAGAAGACCAACTAAATTATCTTGTAAAATAGTTTTTGACTTTTTCAAAGTTTGTTCATGCAGTAGCTGTTCAGAAAGGTGTTCATTCAAGAGCATTGTTGGGAATTAACTTTTTTTAAATTTTGAAATCCAGTTGAAAAAAACGCTTACCGTTTCGGATAGTTAGGGTTAGTAGAGTTAGTAGGGTTAGCAGGGTTAGCAGGGTTAGTAGGACTAGGGTTGGTAGGGATAGTAGGGTTACGAGGGTTAGGGTTAGTGGGGTTACTAGGGTTAGGGTTAGTAGGGTTAGTAGGGTTAGCAGGGTTAGTAGGACTAGGGTTGGTAGGGATAGTAGGGTTAGTAGGGTTAGCAGGGTTAGTAGGACTAGGGTTGATAGGGATAGTAGGGTTATTAGGGTTAGGGTTCGTAGGGTTAGCAGGGTTAGTAGGACTAGGGTTGGTAGGGATAGTAGGGTTACTAGGGTTAGGGTTAGTAGGGTTAGGGTAATCATTAAAGTTAGGGTCAGAAACAGGGTTCAGGTTTAAGGTTAGGGTTAGTTTGGGTTTAGGTTGTGTACAGGGTTAGAGTTAGTTAGGGTTAGTGGTTTGGGTTTAGGGTTAGTTTGGGTTTAGGTTCAGGTTAGCGTTAGGTTAGGCTAAAAGCAGATATTCAAAATTGGGTAAAAGGAATTCGTCAACAAATAGCTGATATCAGTTCTGTCCAGTTGTTCTGTAAAAGTGAGGCTCTGCTGCCTTGTGTGTGTGTGTGTGTGTGTGTGTGTGTGTGTGTGTGTGTGTGTGTGTGTGTGTCTGCCTGCCTTGTTTTTAATGGAGAGTTACGGAGTACAAAGGAGAAGTTAGTGTCTTGTCTTGTTTTCTTGTTGTATTTTGACGTTGTTATATTGTTGTGTTGTAGTTGTGTCTCCGACGTTCTCCTGTTGGTTCTATCTGGTTGATGTTCTCCAGATCTTCTTCAGTGTTTTCAGCAGAACTTTGTCGTCTTCTGAAGTCAATCTGAATGTTTTGTTCTTTTTTTATTTTAATGTTTGTTGACTTTATTATCTGAAGTGTCTTTGAGTGTTTGGAAAAGCGCTACAAATAAAATGTATCATTATTATTGTTGTTGTTATTGTTACTATTTTTTGTCCACTTCCTGTTCAGTCAGCTGTTCCTGCTCAGAGTTTAGAGTTTCATGTCCTGAGATGTTTTGAATTCTTTCCTCCTGCTGAGTTCTGGACCTTCTGATCAAGTTATCTCCACTAACGGGACAAATGAATGAAATTAGCTGGAAATAGACCTTCCAGAACACGTGGACCATCTGTAGGACCGCAGTGACATAGAACCTGAACTCATGGATCTAATCAGACTGACTGAGGGAACCTAAAGGAACATCTAAAGGAACCTTGATGTTCTGGTTTCTATGAGATGTTTTCATTTCCTGGTGGAAGATCTAAATGCTGAGGCTCTGGTATGATCAGGTAGAACTTGTCTTGGTGGATCTAGAACCTAAGGATTGTGTTCAGGATGTTCCTGTTAGAACAAACCTCTGGTCTCCTGGTTCCACCGCTACCATCAGCAGACCAGGTGAGGAGTCCAGATGTTTCTACCATCAGTGATGATCAGCCTTCGCCTGGAGGTTCATCATGATGACCAGGGCATGGTCTGTGGTTGCCATGGTTACCACCCAGACACCAATCAGCAGTTTAACAGTGGAAGAACCAGAGAAGCTGCTAGTTCCTCCAGAGTTCTCCTGTAACATCCTGAGAACATTCAGACAGCTGGACGGAGGTCCATGTTGCTGCTCCAACATGAACCTCCAGCTGCAGACGATCAGGTTAATCCCAGATGGATCTCCAGGAAGACTTCAGGTGGAGCAGCTCAGGCTCTGATGGAGGGCCGCCTTCTACCAATGCATCTCCATCTGCTGGCCTCCATCAGACACCTGATCAAGTCCTCATCTGTGCTGTTATTGTTGTGGTTCTGCAGGTTCTCCTGGTTTCTGGGCTCCAGACCTGTCTTGGTGCTGAACCTCCGCATCCATCATCATCCAGGGAGCTTCTGTCTTCTGTTTCTGATTCATAAGTACTGGTTCCTGTTAACTGCCAAGAACCAGCTGAAGAACCAAATCTGTTCCTGCTCTGATTCACTGGGGTGCCGATCAGAACATTCTTTAGAACAAATCCTGTTTTCTCATGACCTCCTGGAACCTGCATTTCTGGTTTACTGTTCCATGAGGAGGAACCAGACGATCAGAACGTGCAGCAGATCTAGAAAGTCATCTGGTGAGGAGGTCACATGGACGATCCACCAGTCTGAAGAACCAGAGGAACGAGAGGAACCCTGGTAACCAGCAAACACGTCTGCAGATCTCTGAGACTCTGAAACATTCCTGACAAAGACTTTAAACTCAGCATCTCCACCTGAAAACAACACTTTAATTTCCTGAAGCCTGAAGGCAGCACGGCCGCAGACAGCTTCAATAATGGAGAACAAATCTGCTGGAACCCCGCCTGGAGGTTCTACCCCCTCAGTCAACACAAATGCACAGGTACAAACACACATGCAGCAGCTACTCCATCCGTTCTGCTGCTTCCAGACTTATGAGGTGATTTATGATCTATTTATTTTTCATTTTCTGTATCTGTGCTTCAGCGTGGGATCGTACGCTCCATGGGCTTCATGGGTTTCATACGTTTTATGTGTTTCATACGTTTTGTGTGTTTTATGTGTTTTGTGTGTTTGTACGTTTTATGTGTTTTGTGTGTTTCATGTGTTCTGCTGGGAAACGGTCGACTCTGAACTTCAGATTGTTGAAGGACAGTTTTGTGCAGTATCTGCGAGGACAGGACAGAGTTTAGAAGCTGGACAATGAAGATAAATGTGAGTGTTTAAATTTCAGCTGCAGCTCTCAGGATGAAGAATCATCTTCAGCCATTCAGCTGTGGACTGAAGATCTGATCCAGGATTCATTGTTGTTCTGATTCTAGATGTTTTAAAAACAGAATGATTTTCTGGTCTGTGGTCTCAGGAATGTCCCACCGACTCATCCTGATTAGTCATGAGTAACAACCAATCAGCATTCAGGGATATATGCTTTCATTACTGTTTAAACAGACAGAACCAAACCAGTTCCATCCTTTTTCTTGATCTTCTCCTTCTCTCGGTTCTTCCAGATGTTCCTCTGCCTGCAGTGTTTTCCAGTTTCTTTCTGGAGGACCTGAGGTGTTCTCAGGCCAGATGAGATATGGGATCCCTGCAGAGTTCTGGTCTCCTCCAGCTGAGAACCTTCAGAAGAAGGAGGATCCTGACCAGATGTTGAACCTCCTTACCTGGATCTTTGAAGGAACATCTCAGCTCTGCTTGTATTTCCGTCTCCAGCCAGAATTTAGTTTTCCAGCTCCGCTCCTGGTTTGGTGAATGCTGCCACATCATCCACCACTGAGAAGAAGATCCAGAGGAGCTCCTTCAGGTCACCTCCAGGGTCCAGATCTTTTAGTCGTGTTCTGGTCATCAGGGAATTTATCTGCTGGTTTTTATCCATCAATCGGGAGATGTTCAGCAGCATCCTGCAGGGGCGATCTTCTGGCTCTCCATGGTGGACCATCAGGCCCACATGAAGCTGAAGTGATGGAACGACTGACTGCAGGTTTATTCCACGCTGTGGTTCTAATGAGAACATTGTTTATCTTTCAAACTGTTAGTTTTCATTCTGTGAGCTTACATCAGACAGAACGCTGATCTGTCAGATCTCCTCTCTGGACCAAAAGTCTGGTTCCTTCACCTGAGACACTTGGAGGACGTTCCTAGAGATCTTTACTCAGAATGAAGTTCCTCCAGATAGCAGGGATCAGTAAAATAATTCCATTTTAATTCTCATTTTAAACTTCGTGGAGGATTCAGATGAAAAGTTCCTCTAATGCAGCATCCAACATGTTCTACAATCTGAAGAGAACCCAAGGAACCAGAACTCCAGACCAGGTAGCTGCTGGTTCTAGATGATCCAGAATCAGAACTCCAGACCTTTTTATGTTATTGTCAGTTTGGACACCTGGAGAACACCTAGAGAACACTTGGGGAACACTAGGAAAACACCTGGAGAACACTAGGACAACACCAGGAGAACACTAGGGGAACACCTGGAGAACACTAGGAAAACACCGGGAGAACACTCAGAAAACACCTGGAGAACACTAGGAAAATGCCTGGAGAATACTAGGAGAAAACTTGGAGACCACTAGGAGAACACCTGGAGACCACTAGGAGAACACTAGGAAAACACCTGGAGAACACTAGGAAAATGCCTGGAGAACACTAGGACAACACCTGGAGAACACCAGGAGAACACTAGGAAAACACCAGGAGAACACTAGGAGAACACCAGGAAAACACTAGGAGAAAACCTGGAGACCACTAGGAGAACACCTGGAGACCACTAGGAGAACATTTGGAGAACACGTGGCTAATGGAGACTCTTTATCATGTAAAAGTTGGATATGTTCTGGTGTGATGGACACACAGTAGAGGAACAGATCTTTCACGTTCCTCCAGAACCAGCAGAACTTCCTCTGAGTCTCGGGATGAATTCCTGTTTTCTTCTTTTCTCTTTTCTCAAACTGTTTGGGTGCCACCTCCCTGGAGATGCCCCGAGCTCTGGCACCCCGACCCGGCCTCTCTTGGCTCAGAGGTGCTGGCATCACCGAGTGTTTGCCCCGTTCTGCTGCAGGTTCCATGTTAAAATAAGAACCGGACCGAGATCAGGTGTCAATGTAAGGGTGCTTTCACACCTACGTCTTTTAGTCCGCTTAAAGCGGACTGGAGTCCGCAACACCTGCAAGTACGGTTCGTTTGGGCTGATGTGAAAGCATACCAGATTTTTTTGGTTCGGACTAACGAACCGCACTGAGACCACCTTCGGGAGGTGGTCTCGGTCCGCTTCTATGTGAACTCCAGTTCGGTTCGCTCCTGGTGAGAACACAAACCTGTCTCCATTCGGACCACTTGATGGCGCAGCAGACTTTTTGGTCTGCGGGAGCTTCCGTAGCAACCTGCACAGCGAATTTTACGCCAATCAGCGTACACCTACATCATCGTAAACGCCTTGTTTTGTAAACAGCGCCGCCAAACAACTGGGGGGAGATATAACATTAATTGGAGTAGGTTCACCTGCGAAAACACTGGTGTGAATGCGAACCGAACCAGTTGAAAATAGCAACATTGTAACAACTTTTGGGTCTAAACGAACCACTTTAGCGGACTAACAGGTGTGAAAGCACCCTAAAGCTCCTGTCATGTGGGTTTATACAGTTCAGATGAAGCCTCAGGTTCAGGGTTAAAGTTCTGCTTCTGGTTCTGGTTCGGGTTCTGGTTCTGGTTGCAGTGAGGATCCAGATTAAAACCAGGAAACAGTGAAGCATTACATTGATTTAAATTTGCAGGATGTTTATATAAATCACTGTGGTGTCCTCTGAAGGATGTAAATACTCGGTGTTTTCCTTCTCTTTGGGATGGAGGATGGAGCGTCAGTGTTTACCTTCAGTTTGGGATGGAGGACGGAGCGTCAGTGTTTTCTGTTAGGGATGGAGAACAGAGCGTCGGTGTTTTCCTTCTCTTTGGGATGGAGGACGGAGCGCCGGTGTTTTCCTTTTCTTTGGGATGGAGGACGGAGCGTCAGTGTTTACCTTCTCTTTGGGATGGAGGACGGAGCGTCGGTGTTTTCTGTTTGGGATTGAGGACGGAGCGTCGGTGTTTTCTGTTTGGCATGGAGGACGGAGCGTTGGTGTTTTCTGTTTGGGATGGAGGACGGAGCGTCGGTGTTTTCTGTTTGGGATGGAAGATGGAGCGTCTGTGTTTTCTATTTGGGATGGAAGATGGAGCGTCGGTGTTTTCCTTCTCTTTGGGATGGAGGACGGAGCATCGGTGTTTTCCTTCTCTTTGGGATGGAGGACGGAGCGTCGGTGTGTTTCTGTTTGGGATGGAGGACGGAGCGTCGGTGTTTTCCTTCTCTTTGGGATGGAGGACGGAGCGTCGGTGTTTTCCTTCTCTTTTTGATGGAGGACGGAGTGTCGGTATGTTTCTGTTTGGAATGCAGGACAGAGCGTTGGTGTTTTCCTTCTCTTTGGGATGCAGGACAGAGCGTTGGTGTTTTCCTTCTCTTTGGGATGGAGGACGGAGCGTCGGTGTTTTCCTTCTCTTTGATGGAGGACGGAGCGTCGGTATGTTTCTGTTTGAGATGGAGGACGGAGCGTCTGTGTTTTCTGTTTGGGATGGAGGACGGAGTGTCTGTGTTTTCTGTTTGGGATGGAGGACGGAGCGTCGGTGTTTTCTGTTTGGGATGGAGGACGGAGCGTCTGTGTTTTCTGTTTGGGATGGAGGACGGAGCGTCGGTGTTTTCTGTTTGGGATTGAGGTCGGAGCGTCGGTGTTTTCTCTTTGGGATGGAGGACGGAGCGTCGGTGTTTTCTCTTTGGGATGGAGGACGGAGCATCGGTGTTTTCTGTTTGGGATGGAGGACGGAGCGTCGGTGTGTTTCTGTTTGGGATGGAGGACGGAGCGTCTGTGTTTTCTATTTGGGATGGAAGATGGAGCGTCGGTGTTCTCTTTGGGATGGAGGACGGAGCGTCGGTGTTTTCCTTCTCTTTGGGATGGAGAACGGAGCGTCGGTGTGTTTCTGTTTGGGATGGAGGATGGAGCGTCTGTTTTCCTTCTCTTTGGGATGGAGGACGGAGCGTCGCTGTGTTTCTGTTTGGGATGGAGGACAGAGCGTTGGTGTTTTCCTTCTCTTTGGGATGGAGGACGGAGCGTCGGTGTTTTCCTTCTCTTTTTGATGGAGGACAGAGTGTCGGTATGTTTCTGTTTGGGATGCAGGACAGAGCGTTGGTGTTTTCCTTCTCTTTGGGATGGAGGATGGAGCGTCGGTGTTCCTTCTCTTTTTGATGGAGGACGGAGTGTCGGTATGTTTCTGTTTGGGAATGGAGGACGGAGCGTCGATGTTTTCCTTCTCTTTTGGATGGAGGACGGAGCGTCGGTATGTTTCTGTTTGGGATGGAGGACGGAGCGTCGGTGTTTTCCTTCTCTTTGGGATGGAGGACGGAGCGTCGGTGTGTTTGTGCCGTTTGCATTCAGACAAAGCTGTTGCTAAGCTGGATGTTTAGCGGCTGCAGAAATGCAGTGTTTGCTGGCTGTTTGGGTGCCACCTCCCTGGAGATGCCCCGAGCTCTGGCACCCCGACCCGGCCTCTCTTGGCTCAGAGGTGCTGGCATCACCGAGTGTTTTCCCCGTTCTGCTGCAGGTTCCATGTTAAAATAAGAACCGGACCGAGATCAGGTGTCAATGTAAAGCTCCTATCATGTGGGTTTATACAGTTCAGATGAAACCTTGGGTTCAGGATTAGTTTAAAGGTCAGGTTCTGGTTCTGGTTTGGGTTCTTGTTGCAGTGAGGATCCAGATTAAAACCAGGAAACAGTGAAGCGTTACATTGATTTAAATTTGCAGGATGTTTATATAAATCACTGTCGTGTCCTCTGAAGGATGGAAACTGTGTGTGTGTGTGTGTGTGCATATCTGTGTGTGTGTGTACTTGTGTGTGTATGTGTATTTGTGTGTGTGTGTGTGTGTGTGTGTATTTATATGTGTGTTTGTGTGTGTGTGTATTTCTATGTGTGTATATTTCCGTGTGTGTATTTCTGTGTATTTTTGTGTGTATTTCCGTGTGTGTGTATTTCTGTGTGTGTGTCTTTCTGTGTGTGTGTGTGTATTTCTATTTGTGTTTGTGTATTTCTATGCGTGTTTGTGCATTTCTATGTGTGTGCGTGTGTATTTCTATGTGTGTGTGTGTATTTCTTTATGTGTGTGTGTCTGTGTGTATGTGTGTGTGTGTGGAACATAATGAGTTTCAGGGCCTCTAACCGGCCTTTGAAACTCTGGACACACACTTGGCACCCAGAGGACACTGCATCATTTGGACAATTTGGACAAAAGGGTATTCATGGGGACACACACACACACACACACACACACACGTACACACAGTTAAATCACCTCATTTATCTCGTGTTCGTTCTTCTGCAGTTTGTGTTTTTTTTTTCTGCTGCTAGTTTAAGATGAGTCACTGTTCAGTCTGTTCATGTTTACTGAGGTTCTAACAGAACCAGAACCAAACGTGATGTGAAGTAGAATCCTTCGCGGACTAATTAGTGTTCAGCAGAACAAATGAATGTCGGTTATTTATGAAAGTTTGTGTGTTTATAAAATGATATTCTAGGCTTCTGGTTTTGTTGGGTTCTGTTGGACCTTGTGTGGTCTTGTTGAGTCATGTTGCACAGTGTTGGCTCCTGTTGGGTTCTGTTGGGTCTTGTTTGAGCATATTGACCTCTGTTAAGCTCCGTTGACTCCTGTTTGGTTCTGTCCATTTAAACCCTGTGGTGTCCTGGTTCATCATGTTGGGTTCTGTTGGGTTCTGTTAGCTCCTATTGGATCTTGTTGTGTTGGCTCCTATTGAATCTTGTTTGGTTAGCTCCTATTGGGTTCTGTTGGGTTCTGTTAGCTCCTATTGGACTGTGTTGGGTTCTGTTAGCTCCTATTGGACTCTGTTGGTTCTGGTTGTGTTCTACCGTCTGCTGTCAGGTCTCTGATGTGAATCTTCATGGTCGTCATCCTTGACTTAAGGTCTTCTTGTGGTTGGTCTTCTGGTCAATGAATCATATTTTTGAAGTGTTTAAGCAGCTTGAAATGTCAGAAATGTGTGTTAGATTCATCCACAGTAGGTTCTACCTTCTAGGTCTGTTGGTACCAGGTCTGGTTCTACCTGTACCGGGTCTGGTTGTACCAGGTCTGGTTTTCACTAACCCATGAGACCATCCTCCTTCTGAAGATGTTGTTCTCTGTTGCCCTGTCTGCTGCTCAGCTTTAATGAACCCTGTTCTCAGAGAACCTGAAGACCTAAAGTCTGACGGAACATAAAAGCAGAGTTCAGTCAGTGAACAGAAAATATCTGCAGCTTTATTAAATTATGAAATTGCAGATGAAGCACGAGAACATCTGGAGGCAGAACATCTGTTTAATCCTGGAAACAGAGAGACTCCGAGGAGACACCCGGACACATGGAGGGACAAACGGAGGGACACACAGAGGGATGGAGGGACACACAGACGGACACATGGATGGACGCCCGGAAGGACACATGGAGGACCGGATTAGGATGACCTGAGGACACACAACACACACTGCAGCAGTAGAGATGAGTAATAGTGATATTATGGGATGTTCACTGATCGGATGCAGATCAAACACTGTCTGCAGAACAGCCGCTCTGATACACACACACACACACTCCTCCAGTCGAGGTGCTTTTATTTCGATGACGTTTAATTTTTCTGCCGTTTTTCTCAAATTTCTGAGAACTTTGATCTTCAGAGTAAATCTTGTTGCTCAGTTCTGTGACTGGGTTCTCTGAGATGATGAAGCTCCGTACCGGCTCTGGGCAGAACATTCTCACACTTCAGCTTCATGAACCTCTTTATTTTCGTTTCCAGGGTTTGTTTTGCACATTTGAGTCTTTGTGAAGAAGAGGAAGGTTTCCTATCTGCTGTTCTTCAGTTAATGTTGAACAGAGTCTGTCACATTTCAGATCCACAGTTAATCCAACGGTAGTCCTGATCATTGTTCCATTATTCAATGAATACCTTGCACTGATATATTTAAAATTATATTAGAATATGCTTTATTTGTCATTGCACACTTTCATATACAATGAAATTTCATTTGAGCTGCCCTGCCAATGACAGCTCCGGCTGCTGTGCAGTGCTGCACGCGCCTTTCTTGAGGAAAAAAGAAAAAGGTTGGGATCTGGGTAGGGATAGCAGAGGGTAAATGGAAAAAAAAAGGCTCGTTGTACCAGATGAAACCTCCAATATTGGGAAATTCAGTTTGATGTTCATGTTCTCCTTCACACACAGAGAGAAAATCACCTTCAACAAACTGATGCTTTGTCCAAAATGTCTTAAAAACTTGTCTGAAATTCCTCCAAACTCGCGTAGAAAGACTTGACAGCCTTCCAGAACAGCTGGAATACTGTCCTTAAATGGCTCAACCATCATCTAAAGTCACAGAAAGTTTTTCTCTGGAATGACTTGAAACTGAAGAACAAAGAAAACAACCAGAAACAGCAGTTAAAGGAAGAACTGTGACGTCAGAACTCCATCTTAGACTAGTGTCTGGTCTCTGAGCTGCTGTTGGAGACCAGTGAGGCGTTTAGGGAACATCTGGAAACTGTAGCATCTGTAGAGTTAACCCTCGTGTCGTCCTGCGGGTCAGATTGACCCGATTTAAAGTTTGAAAATGTGGGGGAAAAATATTTTCACAGTGAAACCTTCCACCTTTTCAACATTTTTGGGAAATTTTTTAACATTTTTTTTGTGGAAAAAAAAGAAATGTTAAAAAAATGTTTCTTTAAGAATATTCACAGAAAAATCAACCAAAATCCAGCGAATTTCGCTGGGTTTTGGTTGATTTTTTTTTTGTAAATGTTCTTAAAGTAAATATTAGAAGTTTTACTGATATATATATGGAATCACTAGATATTTTTAATTTTTTTGGAAGATTTTTACTCATTTTTTGAAAATATTTACAAGAATTTTCTTGCCAAATTTGGGGGATTTTTTTTTTTTTTTTTAAATAAAACTTTCAAGGGAAACTTTTAAAGAATTATTGGAATTTTCTTCCTGAAGGTTTTGCAAATTTTCAGAAATTTGGGAAATTTTTTTTTGCTGAATTTCTGGATTTTTTTCAGACACGGAAACAATATTTTTTGGTGCCCGTAAATGAAGACAACAGGAGGGTTAAGTCTGATTCTTATGTACATTTGAACAGAAGCATGAAAGCAGCATCTTTATTTGAGTGTCAAAGTGGAATTAAAGACGTGTCTAAAATCAGTGACTGATCCTGATTTTAATGTGGATCTAAATCATTCTGATGATCTCTTCGTCCATCACTGAGCAGCTCTCCTCTAAACATCCAGCAGCTGGTTGGCTGGATCTTCCTTCACTGGATCTTCTCTGGTCGGGTCAGATCAGGGTCACATTCTTGGGTCGAGGTTGCATTCTTCTTTCAACACAATCATATAAGACATCCTGATATACAAACTGGACACCCTGGGCCTCCCCTCTCTCACATGCAGCTGGATTAAGGACTTCTTAACCAACAGACCCCAGTCTGTGAGACTTGGCCCCCACCTTTCCTCCACCCGCACACTGAACACCGGTACACCACAGGGCTGTGTGCTGAGCCCCCTCCTGTACTGTCTCTACACCTATGACTGCAGACCGGTCCACAGAAACAACATCATCGTCAAATATGCTGGCGAGTGTGTGGAGAGAGTCCACACATTCAGGTTCCTGGGAGTCCAGATCTCCGATGACCTCTCCTGGACAGACAACATCACGGCTGTCATAACGAAGGCTCAGCAGCAGCTACACTTCCTGAGAGTCCTCAGAAAAAACAACCTGGACAGGAAGCTGCTGCTGACCTTCTACAGCTCATCCATAGAGAGCCTGCTGACGTACTGTGTTTCCACCTTGTACAGGAGCTGAACTGAGGCAGACAGAATGAGGCTTCAGAGGACAGTCAAAGCAGCACAGAGGATTGTTGGCTGCCCTCTCCCCTCCCTCATGGACATCTATTCCACCCGGTGCTTCAGCAGAGCTTAGAGCATCATCAAGGACAGTTCACATCCCGGTTCTCAGCTTTTTGATCTGTTGCCCTCTGGAAGGCGCTACAGATGCATTAAAGCGAGGACAAACAGACTTAAAAACAGTTTCTTTCCGAGAGCCATCACCACCCTGAACTCTCACAGGTCTCACACAAAGCCAACAACATAGTGCATCTGTGCAACATACACCACTGTCTCATTCACTGCTATTTATATTCACTCTGTTATTTATCTCCGTTATTTATACTGTATATATGTAAATAGATTGTTTTTGCACTACCTTTAAGAAATTTCCTTGCACTGTAAAGGAGAAGCTCTGCAATCTCATTATACATTGTATAATGACAATAAAGAATGTTCTATTTTATATATATATATATATATATATTTATATATGTATGTATGTATATATGTGTGTATGTGTGTATATATATATATATATTATATACACACGTGTGTATATATACGTATGTGTGTGTATACACACATGTATATATGTACATGTATGTATATATATATATATACATATATATATATATATATATATATATATATATATATATATATATATATATATATATATATATATATATATATATATATATTAGGGCTGGGACTTTAATGCGTTAATTTCTATTAATTAATTACCGCGAAAATAACGCGTTGAAAATAACGGCATTATTTGCACCCTCCTCAGTTCCCTCATTTCTAGTAACTCTGATGAACACTCCAGCCCAGTAGGGGGCGGTAATGAACCTGAAGTCTGTTTATAGCCATGAAGAAGAAGCACAGGAAGCACTGAGTGAAGTCAGGCGCTGGTGAACGCTGAACGAAGACGAGATTGAACTTGTTGGACAGAAATTTTCCTTTTAAAAATCTTCCTGATGGCAGTTTAGATAAAAGCCTGGTTGTGTGCAAATTGTACAACAAAGAGTTTTCTGATCACTGCGTCACTTCAAGCCGACGGTATCACCTCAATGTAAAACATGTTGCTGTTTGCACCAGAGCTAACGTTAGCTACGAGTCAGGCTAACGGCTAACGGTGTAGCCATCCCATAATAGACCACTTTTCTAGACAGTGCTTGAGTTTACAGAAAGTCTTCAAATGCTGAATAAAATCGCTATAATTGCACTTAGATTTGCAGTAATCTGTGAATGTAGCAGACAGATGAAAAATGCAGATAAATAGAAATGAAACATTTTTGTGGTTTAAGTTTTTACTCCATCGAGGCTCTGCCTCCTTGGAGGAGGAATAACCTAAACAACAAAAATATCTCTTTTAATTTAATTATAAACTTTTTGTTTATAAAAAAATTACATAAATAAAAATTGATATTCCTATAAAAAGAACCATCAAAATTAGACCATTTATCAGACCCAGAAAAGATGAAAACAGAATGAATCTCTGGATTTTCAACTTTCTGCAGCTCCTTGAACTACTTATGCTGATTTTGTGTCATAAAGTGGAAAAAACAACTAAATTCAGGCTTTAAGTCATCAAAATCACTTTTTTCTGTATGTCCCATTTTCCTTTTTTAAAATACATTTTAAATTATAAACATGTATATGTCTATTCATTGATTCAGCTGTCAACCACAATTTTATTTGAATTGAAAAACTTCACTTATTGTGTCAAATATTGCTGTTTGACAAAACTGCAATTAATTGCAAATAATTAATTACAAAGCCTGTAATTAATTAGATTAAATTTTTTAATCGCGTCCCACCACTAATATATATAATATAATAACATATACACACACACACACACATATATATATATTATATATGTGTGTGTATAAGTGTGTGTGTACGTATATATATGTATGTGTCTGTATGTGTGTGTGTGTGTACGTATATATGTGTGTGTGTGTGTGTACGTACGTATATATATGTGTGTGTGTGTGTGTGTGTGTGTGTGTGTGTGTGTGTGTGTGTGTGTGTGTGTGTGTGTGTGTGTAACAGGATGAGAGCTACCGTGATGCCAGGTTGTTTCACGTGTTTGGATGTTTTGAACCTGATTTCATGCTTTTATTGTGAAGTGTGAGGATGTCTCTGCTTCTTGATAATAATAGTTTAGAATCTGTTAAAATGTGATGTTTTAATTGGTTTAATTATGTAATCAGATTAACTACTTTTGCCACCAGTCTTTCAGTTTTCCTGTCAGAGTAAAGACGTGGAGTGAAGCTTTCAGTGGAGCTTCTCTTCAGTTGTTTTCTCCAGAAAGGAAAAGATGTTCCTGCTTCTGATTTTAATGTAGAAAATGTCCGCAACCAGAATGTTGGCTTAATGAAAGGAGTCCAATAAAAGCGAGCAGGCAGGTATTCTGAGGCTGATCTGAGAGCTGCTGGCTAATTAATCTCTGAATCAGTTTAATTACACCACCATGAGCTGCTCTCTTCTCATTGGCTGCTGCAGATTTACTCGCAGGACAATTCACACCGTCGGTGCCAGAAACAAATGGTCTCAGAAATTTGGTGAAATAATAAAATCCTTCTGGACGGCAGATGCTGGAGGTTGAACCAATGAGTCAGCGTTGGCTGTAATTAAAGAAACGAGCCGCTGCAGCTTTTATTTAACGTGGTGGAGGAAGAAAGCATCCATTAATCCTCCGTTCAGATTCTCACCAACGTCTGAGCAGTAAAACCTGCATGAAGAACCTCTCTGGATGGATTCAGTCTCATTACAGCACCAAACTAGAAGACGGGTCACCTCAGGGCGACTTTAATCAGGAGAACGTTGACAGGAACAGCCTCCAGAAGAATCCGGTCCTGGTCCTGGTTCTGGTTCTCTGTCGGATCAAACAGCAGCTTTAGAACAAAGGTTCAGACTGCATATAAATAATGTCCTCATGAACATACAGCATTAGATGTGATCTATCGTCCTACAGAAGAATTTTCCTGGACATTGATCATTAGAAACACAGAACCTGAACCGACTGATGGACGGAACATCAAAGTGGAACAAACATGTTTCAGATTAATCTGATTTTAGGAACTTTATTTGTGTTCTGAGGTTCCATCCTGTGTTGGAATTATTAAAGTTCCTCACAGGGAACCTGGAGAAGTTCTAATCATTCCCTGTTTATCTCAGCAGGTTCATGGATCAGGAGAACAGATGGTTCCAATAAAAACTGGAGATCAGCATTTAACCAGGATGGATGGATGGATGGATAATGGTTGGATGGGTGGATGGATGATGGTGGATGGATGGATGAGGGATTGATTGATATTTAGAGAGTTTGGAGACTTAAAGTGTGATTCAGTGATAGTGCTCTGCTGGTCTGGACTGGGTTGGACTATACTGGTCTGGACTGGGTTGGACTATACTGGACTGGACTGTTGTGGACTTGTCCGATGGGAGGATCTGGTGGATTTTCTCATTTTCTGAAACATTGACACAGCTTCATGAGTTCCATATTTCAGACTAGCGAGCTTCTGAATGGTGCAGATCTGGCAGCTGACTGGTGTCTGGACTTTACTCTGGTGGGAAAGTTCAGGAATTTCCTATAGGCTGCTGGTACTGTGGTCCTAATCTGATGTGGTCCGTCAGTCTGGGATCAGAATCAGGTCATTTCCCAGCAGTCAGAGGAACTGATGGTTTTTACTGGTACCACTGGAGCTCTCTGGTGCTTTGGGTTGAAGCTGTCAGAGCTAATGGAAAAGTCTCCAGCAGGTCGTTGAACAGAAAAGGTTGAATTTATTAGAGGAGCAAAGCATTTTCTGTCCATCGGGGAGGATTCATTCTGAAAAGTCTAAAGCTCGCTGTTTAACTGCTGCTGGTTTAAAGGGAAATATCTGAATGGGATCAAACTGTGGGACTCATGGAAGAAACTAAAGTAAAGCTTGAGAAGATTAAAGACCCAAAGGAGTGATGCTGAAGGTGTTTAAATAGAACTCTGCTGTATTTTCTATGGATCAGGTTCATTTTATATCAGCAAAACCTAACAGGCTCCCTGCAGATTTCTAAAAAACAGATTTCTACATGGATTCTGTTTAGTTTTCAGTCTGACAGGAAACAGAAGTTAGATGTTTCCTTTATGAAGGTGTACTATTAGTGTGGATCAGAAGGAAAGT
Organism: Amphiprion ocellaris; assembly: GCF_022539595.1. Classification (NCBI taxonomy): domain Eukaryota; kingdom Metazoa; phylum Chordata; class Actinopteri; family Pomacentridae; genus Amphiprion; species Amphiprion ocellaris. Next base: position 310,410 of record NC_072777.1, on the reverse strand, counting down.
CTTCTTCATTTTTCTGATCATGATGATAAATACAGTCAGAATCACTCATAAACTCTTCCTACACTCAGTGCAGGTGATTTAGCAGAATAATCTGAATCCATGAACAATGAAGAAAAGTTCAGGAACAATGAAAACTTTTTTAAATGTTAGTCTTTAAATTATCACCTGATTCTGATTCCATGGATGTAACTAATGATCAATCTGTTCTCTCATTTCTGAGTTCATTCTGTTTATTCTAACCTGTTGAACTGGATCTTAATGTAGAGCTTTACTGCTCCAATTATACAGGAAACAGAGACAGGCTGCCCCCAGATCACCCTACATGTTAGTGAAATTGTGCCATTGTTCTTGTGATGGATCATGTGGTTTCTTTATGTATTGGAGTCTGTGGGTGGAGGTCAGTGGGATAAGAAGGATCACATGATGGTTGGACCCAAACGAAGGTGAACTTCAAGGTTTCTCTGCTGTGAAGCTGCTAAGATTAACGGGTCTGTGGACTCTAAAGAACTGCTTCAGTAAATCAGTGTCAGTTTTCTGCTCTTTGAATCATTTAGTGGTTGACTCATGAAGCTTCATTAACTGAGGGTTGGTTTGAGTCCTTCAGGAGAGACTTGCTGCCCTCCGTGACCTCCACAGATCCTGGATCAGACAAACGCCTCCATCCCACTGAGGAATGTTAAATATTCACCAAACCTGCTGACCAGGCTGGATCTTTTTCTGAGGAGGTCAGTTCTATGGAGAACCTCTGACACCTGATTCAGGACAGAGAACATCTAAACTCTCAGCTGCATGAAGACCAACAAGCTGCTGGACTTTAAATGAGCCAGTTGTTGGATTCCAGCTGGACAGACCAAACCAGCAACCAGACAGAACAAACCAACAACCAGACAGACCAAACCAACCACAGACCAAAACAACAACCGGACAGACCACACCAACAACCAGACAGACCAAACCAACAACCAGACAGACCAAACCAACAACCAGACAGAACAAAACAACAACCAGACAGAACAAAACAACAACCACACTGACCAAAACAAACAGGACAGACCAAAAAAACAACCAGATAGACCAAACCAACAACGGGACAGACCAAAACAACAACCACACAGAACAAAACAACAACCACACAGAACAAAACAACAACCAGACAGACCAAAACAACCAGATAGACCAAACCAACCACAGACCAAAACAACAACTGGACAGACCAAACCAACCCCAGAGCAAAACAACAACCAGACAGACCAAACCAACCACAGACCAAAACAACAACTGGACAGACCAAACCAACCCCAGAGCAAAACAACAACCAGACAGACCGAAACAACCACAGACCAAAACAACAACCGGACAGACCAGACCACCAGACCAAACCAACAACCAGACAGACCAAACCAACAACCAGACAGACCAAAACAAACAGGAAAGACCAAAACAACAACCAGACAGAACAAAACAACAACCACACAGACCAAAACAAACAGGACAGACCAAAACAACAACCAGATAGACCAAAACAACAACGGGACAGACCAAAACAACAACCACACAGACCAAACCAACAACCAGACAGACCAAAACAACAACCACACAGAACAAAACAACAACCACACAGAACAAAACAACAACCAGGCAGACCAAAACAACCACAGACCAAAACAACAACCGGACAGACCAGACCAACCACAGACCAAAACAACAACCGGACAGACCAGACCAACCACAGAACAAAACAACAACCAGACAGACCAAAACAACCACAGACCAAAACAACAACCGGACAGACCAAAACAACAACCACACAGACCAAAACAACAACCACACAGACCAAAACAACCAGATAGACCAAACCAACTACAGACCAAAACAACAACCAGACAGACCAAACCAACCCCAGAGCAACACAACAACCAGACAGACCAAAACAACCACAGACCAAAACAACAACCGGACAGACCAGACCAACCACAGAACAAAACAACAACCAGACAGACCAAAACAACAACCACACAGACCAAACCAACAACCGGACAGAACAAAACAACCAGACAGACCAAAACAAACAGGACAGACCAAAACAACAACCAGATAGACCAAACCAACCACAGACCAAAACAACAACTGGACAGACCAAACCAACCACAGACCAAAACAACAACCAGACAGACCAAACCAACCACAGACCAAAACAACAACTGGACAGACCAAACCAACCCCAGAGCAAAACAACAACCAGACAGACCGAAACAACCACAGACCAAAACAACAACCGGACAGACCAGACCAACCTCAGACCAAACCAACAACCAGACAGACCAAACCGACAACCAGACAGACCAAAACAAACAGGAAAGCCCAAAACAACAACCAGACAGAACAAAACAACAACCACACAGACCAAAACAAACAGGACAGACCAAAACAACAACCAGATAGACCAAAACAACAACGGGACAGACCAAAACAACAACCACACAGACCAAACCAACAACCAGACAGACCAAAACAACAACCACACAGAACAAAACAACAACCACACAGAACAAAACAACAATGGGACAGACCAAAACAACCAGATAGACCAAACCAACCACAGACCAAAACAACAACCAGACAGACCAAACCAACCCCAGAGCAAAACAACAACCAGACAGACCAAAACAACCACAGACCAAAACAACAACCGGACAGACCAGACCAACCACAGACCAAAACAACAACCGGACAGACCAGACCAACCACAGAACAAAACAACAACCAGACAGACCAAAACAACCACAGACCAAAACAACAACCGGACAGACCAAAACAACCACAGACCAAAACAACAACCACACAGACCAAAACAACCAGATAGACCAAACCAACTACAGACCAAAACAACAACCAGACAGACCAAACCAACCCCAGAGCAACACAACAACCAGACAGACCAAAACAACCACAGACCAAAACAACAACCGGACAGACCAGACCAACCACAGAACAAAACAACAACCAGACAGACCAAAACAACAACCACACAGACCAAACCAACAACCGGACAGAACAAAACAACCAGACAGACCAAAACAAACAGGACAGACCAAAACAACAACTGGACAGACCAAACCAACCACAGACCAAACCAACCACAGACCAAAACAACAACTGGACAGACCAAACCAACCCCAGAGCAAAACAACAACCAGACAGACCGAAACAACCACAGACCAAAACAACAACCGGACAGACCAGACCAACCTCAGACCAAACCAACAACCAGACAGACCAAACCAACAACCAGACAGACCAAAACAAACAGGAAAGACCAAAACAACAACCAGACAGAACAAAACAACAACCACACAGACCAAAACAAACAGGACAGACCAAAACAACAACCAGATAGACCAAAACAACAACGAGACAGACCAAAACAACAACCACACAGACCAAACCAACAACCAGACAGACCAAAATAACAACCACACAGAACAAAACAACAACCACACAGAACAAAACAACAATGGGACAGACCAAAACAACCAGATAGACCAAACCAACCACAGACCAAAACAACAACCGGACAGACCAAACCAACCCCAGAGCAAAACAACAACCAGACAGACCAAAACAACCACAGACCAAAACAACAACCGGACAGACCAGACCAACCACAGACCAAAACAACAACCGGACAGACCAGACCAACCACAGAACAAAACAACAACCAGACAGACCAAAACAACCACAGACCAAAACAACAACCAGACAGACCAAAACAACAACCACACAGACCAAAACAACAACCACACAGACCAAAACAACCAGATAGACCAAACCAACTACAGACCAAAACAACAACCAGACAGACCAAGCCAACCCCAGAGCAACACAACAACCAGACAGACCAAAACAACCACAGACCAAAACAACAACCGGACAGACCAGACCAACCACAGAACAAAACAACAACCAGACAGACCAAAACAACAACCACACAGACCAAACCAACAACCGGACAGAACAAAACAACCAGACAGACCAAAACAAACAGGACAGACCAAAACAACAACCAGATAGACCAAACCAACCACAGACCAAAACAACAACTGGACAGACCAAACCAACCACAGACCAAAACAACAACCAGACAGACCAAACCAACCACAGACCAAAACAACAACTGGACAGACCAAACCAACCCCAGAGCAAAACAACAACCAGACAGACCAAAACAACAACCAGATAGACCAAACCAACCACAGACCAAAACAACAACCGGACAGACCAAAACAACAACCACACAGACCAAAACAACAACCACACAGACCAAAACAACCAGATAGACCAAACCAACTACAGACCAAAACAACAACCAGACAGACCAAACCAACCCCAGAGCAACACAACAACCAGACAGACCAAAACAACCACAGACCAAAACAACAACCGGACAGACCAGACCAACCACAGAACAAAACAACAACCAGACAGACCAAAACAACAACCACACAGACCAAACCAACAACCGGACAGAACAAAACAACCAGACAGACCAAAACAAACAGGACAGAACAAAACAACAACCAGATAGACCAAACCAACCACAGACCAAAACAACAACTGGACAGACCAAACCAACCACAGACCAAAACAACAACCGGACAGACCAGACCAATCACAGAACAAAACAAAAACCAGACAGACCAAAAACAACCACAGACCAAAACAACAACCGGACAGACCAAAACAACAACCACACAGACCAAACGAACAACCAGACAGACCAAACCAACAACCAGACAGAACAAAAGAACAACCACACAGAACAAAACAACAACCACACAGACCAAAACAAACAGGACAGACCAAAACAACAACCAGATAGGCCAAACCAACAACGGGACAGACCAAAACAACAACCGGACAGACCAAAACAACAACGGGACAGACCAAACCAACAATGGAACAGACCAAAACAAACAACCTAGGTACCTGAATAAGAAGTATCAATCTCACGTTTTCTAAGTAACTAAACAGAAAACAAACCAACCAACTCTAACATCAGAAAACTTTAGAAACAGGACAGCTGCAGCTCCTGGACTGAGTCTGGTCAGCAGGTTCTGAACATCGGTTCTGGTTCTGTTCCTTCCCGCCTGAAGCTCTGGACCTGAGCGGCTGCCATGAGCAGAGCCGGCTGGCGTCAGTGTTGGCAGAGAGGCACCGAGAGAATCTGGCATGAAAAGATCTGAACTGCTGCCAACTTTCACTGCTTAATGCAGAACCGAAGCAGATCAGCACAACACTGTGTTCTATGTTCTCTGTGTGTCAGAACTCCTTTATTTCCCCGTTACAGGACTTCAGTAAACTTTCTCTAGTTGTTAGCTGCACAGACTCAGAACTCTGCACTTCTTTCCTGCTCAGCTCTGTGGTTCTGAATACAAATCTGCAGAACAGAACATCTACAGTGTGCTGCATGTAAACACCCAGAACAGAACCTAGAACTGTAACAGAACATCTAGAACCTAGAACTGTAACAGAATGTTTAGAACCTAGAACTGTAACAGAACATATACAGTGCTGTATGTAAACACCCAGAACCTAGAACTATAACAAAGCATCTAGAACCTAGAACTGTAACAGATCTAGAACCTAGAACTATAACAGAACATCTAGAACCTAAAACTATAACAGAACATCTAGAACCTACAACTATAACAGAACATCCACAGTCTGCTGCATATAAACACCAAGGACAGAACCTAGAGCTGTAACAACACCCACAGTCTGCTACAGCCTTCAGAACATTTTGTTTGACTGGTTTAGGTTTGATTTTGGTCCTGGTTTTAGACCTTTTTAGGACTGGTTTAGGACTGGTTTCAGACTGTCTTGGTTGGGTAATTTTTTAACCCCAAAAACACCAAACCTACCATCCAGCATGATGGTGGCGGTATCATGCTCTGTGGAGCTGGAGCTTTACACAAAGTAAATGGAATAATGAAGAAGGAGGATCACCTCCACGTTCTTCAGGAGAACCTAAAACCATCAGCAGAAGGTTGATCTTGGACACAGTTGGATGTTTCAACCAGACAATGAGCCCAAACACACATCAGACGTGGTAAAGAAATGGTTCCATCAGGCTAGAATGAAGGTTCTAGACTCATCTCCCCAAAGTCCTGACTTGGACCCATCAGGAACATGAAGAACCAAGTCAGAAAGACCACACATGTAGTGGAACTGAACCAATTCTGGTGCAGTTCCACTACATGAGTTGTTTCTCTGACTCAGACTTGAGTCAGTTAAATTGATAGTATAATGATACTGCCACCTCCATGCCTGATGGTAGGTATAGAGTCCAGAGGGGTCAAAGATCAACCAAAAGATTGAAACTAGAAGAACCGAACTGAGGAGGAAACGGACAAAATTAACCAAATATTAACATTTCTGTTTGTTTATTTATGATCCATATTTCCAGAAAACCTTTAATCTATGAAAGAACCAAAATACAGGATTGTTTTAGTGACAAAGATTCATGTTTCAATGATTCCATCGTAAATTCAGAGGTCTAGGAGTCACTGGAGAGTCAGACTGATGATAAACATGGACTTCACTGGTGGATGGAGACTTTAGATCCTGACAGAAGGTGGAGAAGGTGAAGACGAGGAGAATAAAACATTTTAAAAGTGTTTTCCTGACTGAACCAGCAGCGTTCAGCATCTCTGAAGGTGTTTTGCTGGAACTTCATCATGTTTTTTTTCTGACTCTGAGGTCAGATGTTCTGCAGATGAATCAGCTTCTCCACATCCTCCCATCTTTCATCACCTGCCTCAGCTTTGATCTCTGTCCTCTGGCTGAGTAAACTCTCTTATAGCTGTTGTGTTTCAGGCCTGACAGATGGATAATCCATGTGGAGGTGTGCAGTTGCACCATAATAACACTGCAGGAAATAATGGCTGCTTTGGAAACATTTAAGCTCAACTATTATTTATTTGTGTTTTCCTCAGACTTCTCTCTAAACACCAGCTGATCCTGGTTCTGGATGGAAGCCTTGGAATGAAGCTGCTGCTGATGTTTGTTCCTCAGGAGTAGAAACTTCTCTTCAAAGTTCATTCTGCTTCGAGGCTGGTGCTGCTATTTCCTGGAGTGAAGAAAGTTTCAGAACCAGTGACGGAATCGACTGATGATGGCAGCTTTAAACTCAGTGAGTCAGACAGTGATGGAAAGAAGCTTTTCTCATGGTTCTGACCACAGACAGAACAAAGTGGACCATGATTTAAACAGACAGAACATCAACAAAGATCCAGAAAAACACCCTGCTGAACCACTATAAAAAGGAAGTCAGTATTTAATCCCCAGAAAAACACGACTTCTTGGTGTAACTAATGAATAAAACCAGTAAGATCATATTTAATAATTCACATGTTAACAATGTCCACATCATAAATAGTTTCCAGTTTTCCAGTGTTTGGAAAATAAAATGTATTGAAATCATCCGAGCCGCTGTTAGTTCACAGATATGTATTATTTAAAGGGAACGCTGTTGAACCTGCAGAGTTCTGAGCTTTAATATCTGACAGAACAAACCAGGTCACATGTGGTTCTACTTCCTCAACTACAACAGTCTGAGCACGTGCAGAACTGCAACACGCAAACATCCTGCTAGGAAGGACGCACACACACACACATGCACGCACGCACAGAAACGCAATAAACTGAGGGAACTAAACACACAAACATGACTGAGCTGCTGCTGACGTAACAACAGTGTGTGTGTGTGTGTGTGTGTGTGTGTGTGTGTGTGTGTGTGTGTGTGTGTGTGTGTGTGTGTGTGTGTGTGAGATAACAGGAACTCCTCACTATGGGAGTCGTGTGAAGGGAACACTAGATCACAGTAACACACTCTGTATATAAACTGAACTCTATCCTTCGTCTTCGTGGTGAAAACATTAAAATCCTCCTCAGTTCAGTTCCTCTCAGAAACTCACTGCTGGGAGAAAAAGGAAGGAAAACTGCGATTATCTCAGGAAAACTGTGTCGTCCTGGTAGACAGCCAGATGTATTTTGGTTAGTCTTAGAGTCAGATCTAGAGTTAGTCTTAGAGTTAGTCCTACAGTTAGTCTTACAGTTAATCTTAGAGTAAGCGTAGCGAATAAGCGTACACCATCCATCCATGAAAAATAAACAACCGAAGCATAAACGGAGCTCCAACAATCACAGGGAAACTAGCCAAACATGAACGGGTTTAAATTTTATTTCTTTAATAACACAAACTAAGTGCTGTGGCCACTATTTACAGTGGTGGTTTGTGTGTGTTTGCTAGCTGCTAATGTTAGCTTACTAACCTGGGAGCTGCTATATCCTTCCATGCATCGTCCTTTTTTGTCCGGTTGTGGTCAGAGGTGGAGGACACGTCTAAAAGGCTTCTGCCACAACTCTACCAGGCTTTTCTGGAACTCAGAATTTGATCGCAGCTTGTTTTTGGTCACCATGACAACGGCCGTCCTTGAACCTGTCTCATGGTGAGACATAGGACCACCGATTTAGAGCCACGACCAAAGATATCACCACTATTCTCTCACCGTTGGTACCTTTGGTCTGGGACGGCTGGAAATCACTCGGTGTGTAGAGGCCTTTAGGGCTAGTCTTTAGATTAGTCTTAAGGTAAGTCTTAGGGTTAGTCTTAGAGTTCGTCTTAGAGTTAGTCTTTAGATTAGTCTTAGAGTTTGTCTTAGGGTTAGTCTCACGGTTAGTTTTAGGGTTAGTCTTAGAGTTTATCTTATAGTTAATCTTAGCTGCAGGACTTCAGATTGCAAATACATTGAAATGAAATCTGAAACATTTTATTTCCTGTTGACTCTGATCAAGTTCTCCTGGATCGTCCATCTTCTCCTCGGTGACGTGAAGTTCTCAGCTAGTTTGAAGCTTCTCATGACGTTTTATTCTGTCTCTGATTCTTGGAGTTTTTAGCAGAACTGCCATGAAGATGCTGCAGAAGGTCAAGAAGTCTGTTCCCTTAGGAGCTATCTGACTGTTCCTCTGAGGATCCAGCTTCCTGTGGGGAGGATTCTGATTCTTCTGAAACACTTTCACCACATTTCTGCAGTGACTGGAGCTGATCAGCTGTTTCTGTTCCACCCACAGAAGATGACTGAGTGAGTGCAGGAAATGGACCAGATGATTTACGACAACCAGAGAAAAACATGGAGAAGCAAACAGACGTTGTAAAGCTTCTGGTATTCAGGAAAATACTCAGTAACCAGAATTTTGTTTAAGATCGTCGTATTTTCAGAGCAGTTTACCCAGAAGTCACTTTTTCCAGTGTTCTCTGGTGAACCATCAGAGAACAGAACCACATCCTAGACGTTCCTTCTCTACATGACATTTGGATCTTCTGGTGACGTCACATCAGAGCTAATGGAGAAAATGTTTTTAGTCCGGAATGAATTCTGAGCTTTCACAGTTTCAACATTTAAAACCGGATTAACCCTTTGATGCACAACATGGGTCAAAAGTGACCCAAATCCAATGGAAAATGGGTTCTCCTGACCCACACTGCACATCAAAGGGTTAACTGAATGTATCTTATAAAAAAGAATGAAAAACAACATGACTAAAACCTGTTGCCAGTGCCTCATCATGCCTGAGTCAAGATGTTTTCCCTTCACCGAGACCTATTCCTATTTACCTCACCCTTTACCTAACCCTAACCCTATTTACCTCACCCTTCACATAACTCTATCCCTATTTACTGAGCCCTTTATTTTACCCTAACCCTGCTTACCTAACCCTTTACTTAACCCTAACCCTTTAGACTGATTTACTGAACCCCATCCCAGAAGATCAGCTGATAGAAGAGCAGCTGGTCTGACAGCTGTTATAAAGAGGTAAACAGAACCAGTCCAGAGCAGGTAAACCGGTAGAACCCAGCATTAGAACCCAGAGCTAGAACCCAGTCCTAGAACCCAACATTAGAACCCAGTGTTAGAGCCCAGTGCAAGAACCAAACACTAGAATCCAGTGCTAGAACCAAGCGCTAGACCCCAGTGTTAAAACCCAGTGCTAGAACCCAGTGCCAGAACCCAGGATTAGAACCCAACACTAGAACCCAGTGCTAGAACTCAGTTAGAACCCAGAATTAGAACCCAACACTAGAACCCAGTGCTAGAACCCAGCACTAGAACCCAGAGCTAGAACCCAGTGCTAAAACCCAGTGTTAGAACCCAGCATTAGAACCCAGAGCTAGAACCCAGCCTGCAACTTTAAACTGTGTATTTGTCTGGGATAAAAGCAGAAAATGGGAAAGATCTGATCTGAGAAAACATCCAGAGCAGCAGAACCTTCTCAGGACCATTGGTAGCTAATGTTCCGTGTTGTTGTTCTGTGACGTCAGCTGAAAGGGAACCGGCCGGGTCCAGGTCCACGGTGCTATTTCCTGGTGCATGACAGAGAGGAATGTTCCAAAGCAAACTGTGGGCAAAGAACCAGAGGCAGCAGCAGAACTCATTCATGCTTCTATTAAAGGAGCTGTTCTCGGTGTGGAACTGTTCTGGATGTTCTGTGTTCTGGTGACCATAGTGGTTCCTCTTATCCTGCTGATCTTCTCAGGTCCAGGTCCAGGCCTATCGGATGGATTCTGGAGCTGAAACAACAGAACATTCTTGAGTTGTGCCGTGGTGGTCGTGACTCAGAGGAATGCTGACAAACTGATGGTCTTCATGGACTTTAAGAGGATCAGTACTTCACTGGAGATCCAGATCTTCACCTCAAAACAAACCACTTTTATTTTGAATGACTCCATCAGATATTTGGAACCAGCTGAAGTTCTGACCTGTGAGCAGATGTAGAGATCAGTGTTATTTCATCCCTCCTCAGACTTCTGGTCTCCTCCAGCTGAGAACTTCCAGAGGAACGAGGATATGACCACAGATTGGACCTCCTCAGCTGGATCTTTGAGCAGCAGCAGCTCTGAGAACATCAGGGAGGTTTGATAAGATCAGCTCCTTTTTCTCCACTGTGGTCCAGGAAGAAAACTGGAACTCATTTGTAAAAGTTCTGTCAAGACCCTCCTGGAGAACCATCTCAAACTGTTGGATCCACTGTGGAAACTGAAAGATCCTGTAAGGGTTCCCTTCAGATCCTTATAACAGGACACACACACACACACACACACACACACACACACACACACACACACACACACACACACACACACACACACACACACACACACGCTGTTGTCCTGCTGGAGGCCTGTGATTGGTCCAAACAATTCAAACCTTTTAAATGTTTTTGTTTCTTTTTAGAACCGGACTGTGTTCTGGTCAGAAGGTGGCGCTGCAGGCTGACTAGCTGTGACGTGTGTTCTACCTGAAATAAAGCAGAACCCAGAGATCCCAGCAGAACATGAACCAGTAGAACGTGAACCAGCAGAACATGAACCAGGAGAACAGAGTTCTTCAGCTGTTAGAAACAATAATCAATATTTTACTGTTGGATTCATTGATCATCTGACAATCAATCAATCAATCCAGAGAACCTGCAGAACCTCAGGTAAACTGGACAAAGTCAACAGTACATCATCTGAAAGAACCCAACAGTGGAACCTTGAAAGATCTCAGCCAGAACCTCCAACAGAACCTTTTAAAAAGATCTTTTTAAATAGAACCTTTTAAACAGAACCTGAAATAGAACCTTTTCAACAGAACCTTCCAACAGAACCTGAAATAGAACCTTTTTAACAGAACCTTCCAAAAGAACCTTAAATAGAACGTTTTATCCAGAACCTTTTAAATTGAACATTCCAACAGAACCTTTTAAACAGAACCTAAAATAGAACCTTTTAAATAGAACCTTCAATGGAACCTTTTAAACAGAACCTTCCAACAGAACCTTAAATAGAACCTTTTAAACAGAACCTCCAACAGAACCTTTTAAACAGAACCTTTTGAACAGAACCTTTTAAATAGAACCTTTTGAACAGAACCTTTTAAACAGAACCTTTTGAACAGAACCTTTTAAACAGAACCTCCAACAGAACCTTTTAAACAGAACCTTTCAAATAGAACATTTTAAATAGAACCTTTTAAACAGAACCTTTTAAACAGCCTCTTAAACAGAACTTCCAACAGAACCTTTTAAACAGAATCTTTTAAACAGAAGCTTTTAAATCGAACCTTTTAAACAGAACCTTCAACGGAACCTTTTAAACAGAACCTTCCAACAGAACCTTAAATAGAACCTTTTAAACAGAACCTCCAACAGAACCTTTTGAACAGAACCTTCAACAGAACCTTTTAAATAGAACCTTTTAAACAGAACCTTCAACAGAACCTTTTAAACACAACCTTTTAAACAACCTTTTAAATAGAACCTTTTAAACAGAACCTTAGAATAATCTAATCTGCACTTTGTCCATTCAGAAGGAATAAAACCACTAATGAGTCAGAAATGTGTGTGTGAGCGTGTGTGTATATAAGGCAGCTGAAGGCAGGAAGCAGCGGTGCTGTTTTCAATTAGCGTTCCAGTCTAAAAGTCATGTCGGGGTGGGAGGACTTTACAGGCAGACACACAACTCACTACACAACAACACAACTTGACACAACGCGATGCACTGCAACAACACAACATACTACAACACAACATACTGCAACAAGAACATGACACAACACTACAACAACAAAACATATTACAGCAACACAACATACTACAACAAAACATATTACAACAACACAACAAACTACAACATATTACAACACCACAACATACTACAACACAACAAACTACACCACATACTGCAACACAACATACTACAACAACACAACATATTACAACACAACATACTGCAACATGACACAACACAACATACTACAACAACACAATTCCATCAGTTAAAAATGTTCCATCAGTTAAAAACATTCCATCAGATAAAAAACGTTCCATCAGTTAAAAATATTCCATCGATTAAAAACATTCCATCAGCTTAAAACGTTCCATCCATTAAAAATGTTCCATCAGTTTAAAAATGTTCCATCAGTTAAAAACGTTCCATCAGTTTAAAACGTTCCATCCATTAAAAATGTTCCATCAGTTTAAAACGTTCCATCAGCAAAAAACGTTCCATCAGCTAAAGACGTTCCATCGGTTAAAAACGTTCCAGGAATTCAAAAACATTCCATCAGTTTAAAATGTTCCATCAGTTGAAAATGTTCCATCAGTTATAAACATTCCATCAGTTTAAAAACGTTCCATCAGTTTAAAAACGTTCCATCGGTTTAAAACGTTCCATCGGTTAAAAAACGTTCCATCAGTTTTAAAAAGTTCCATCAGTGAAAAACGTTCTGTCAATTTACAAATGTTCCATCTGTTCTGCCCCCAGTGAAACTGTTTAATTCATGTGTTTTATTAAAAGGTTTAAAAATATGTTCTTAATAAGTTAGTCATAAAACATCATTTCATGTGTGAGATTTGAAGCTACAAAGGTTAAAAGTAATCAATTTATATGTTTGTATTGCCTGCAGTCATTTCAAGGTATTTTATTTTGAAGCCATTCACCGAAGTTGTGTGTAACAGGAAGTCCGGCCTAGCTACTCAGTAACAACCATCGGGTAACAACGTACTGAAGCCTCCTCACGCTCACAAATGCACCATACTGCTCATGTCCTGCTGTAATCATTTTTTCTTCCCATCGAAAGCAATGGCTGTAAGTGTATCCTGCGTTTAAAGACTGGTTTGAGTGTGTTCTTAGCTTGTATAGAGATCGTTTTGTATCTATTTTCTCTGCTAGTAGCATTAGCATAGCAATGGCGGCGCTTACGACGTTATTAGCATTTCAATAGATCGCCAGTATGTGTCAATGACCTCCGTATGAGGCTGAGCCTTTCTGTAGGCCTTTATTTGTTATACCAAGGCGCTAATATAAGTTTATTTATGTTTGTTTTCAGTTTTCACTCGTCTTTTCTACGAGTCAACATTGTAATGAATAAAAGGAGCAAGACGCTCAAGCTACCTGGCTCATGAAACGAGTTTGGCTTGCTGTTAATCTACGTTCACGTACACCTTGTATCCAACACGTAGTGATAGCAGTACAGTGAAAAAGCCATACCAGCAGTTGGTGAAGGATAAATCTCACAGCACAATGTTGGACAACTCTCAAGAGGAGATAGCAGAGGAACAGGCTACCTCAGAAGTCAAAGTGTCATCCAAAGCTAGTGCCAGCTCCAAAGGCTCTACCATCAAGTCTTCAAAGTCCAGCGTATTGGAAGCAGCCATTTTAGCACGTGCATCTGCAGAAGCCACAAATGTTAAAGCCTCATACAGCAAGAAACAATTAGAAATCAAAAAACAACAAGCAAAGCTAGAACTGGAAAAGGCAACACTCGAGGCAGATTTGGAGATACTGGAGATGGAGAAAGAAGCAGCAGCTGCTACAGCTAAAGCAGAAGTCCTAGAAGCTGCTGCCGCTGCAGAACAAGTTGAAGGAAAAAGCGTAAAAAGTGGAGTCCCACCACAAGTCATCAAGCAGAGAACTATGGAATATGTGCAACATCAATCGCAGCTAAAGTCACGGGTGCAAGACAAAGCATCTCAAGAGCTCTCAGTGAAGGCACAAGCATTTACTCCAAAGAAATACGAACAGTATCCCTCTCCTCCAACACTCAAGAAAATGTATGTAAAAAATGAAACTCCCTTCATAGAAAACTATGTCAAACCAAACAGTTGCTATGCTTCCCACCATAGTGACCCACCCATGGCAGACTTTGCTAGATTTCTCGCCCGCAGAGAGCTTATCACAACAGGGCTCTTTAAGTTTGACGACACCCCTGAAAACTTTAGGGCATGGCGTTCTTCTTTCTTAAGTGCAACTGCAGATGTCGATCTCACATACAGCCAAGAGTTAGACCTCCTTGTCAAGTGGCTTGGTAAAGAGTCCTCTGAGCATGTTAAGAGAATCAGAGCCGTCTATTCAACTAATCCCAAAGCCGCTCTCCAGTTGTCATGGGACAGACTGGACGAATGTTATGTTACACCAGAGGTGGTCGAAAACGCCTTATTCAAAAGACTAGACAATTTCCCTCGCCTTACAAACAGAGACAATGTAAAGCTCAGGGAGCTTGGAGATTTGCTCTTAGAACTGCAGGTCGCCAAAGACGAAGCTTATCTCCCAGGCCTTGCCTACCTCGACACACCCCGTGGTGTTAAGCCCATAGCCGAAAAGTTGCCGACAAGCCTACAAGACAAATGGCTGCACATAGGCTCAAAATACAAACAAAAATATGACGTGTCCTTCCCTCCCTTCTCATATTTTGTCAGGTTCATCCAAGACGAAGCAAAAGCTAGAAACGACCCTAGTTTTGTGACATGCAGTAGTCACTCTTTCGTCAAAGGTGAGAAAACACAATTCAAACAGACTAGTCACAAAACACCTCTAACTGTAAACAAAACAGAGGTCAACAATACTCCTCCAGCTAGTCCTACAGAGGACGATCAGACACGGTACTGCCCGGTCCACAAGAAAACACATCCTCTTGCAAAATGTAGAGCTTTCCGGACCAAACCACTACAAGAAAGGCAAAATATTCTCAAGGAACATAAACGATGTTTTCGCTGCTGCTCACCCACACACTCAGTAAAGGATTGTGACGTGAAACTCAAATGTGAGGAGTGTCAAAGTGAAAAACATTGCACTGCTATGCATCAGGACACAAGTCAGCAACCCCAGCCAGTAAACACACCTGAACCAGAGCCTCAGCCCCAAGACGACACACCACCTGAGGTAACGTCACGGTGCACTGAGATTTGCGGTGAAGGCTGTCCTCCACGTTCTTGCTCAAAAGTATGTCTTGTTCGAGTTTTCCCTAAAGGCCAACCACAACGCTCTGTCAAGATGTATGTGGTCCTTGATGACCAGAGTAACAGCTCGCTGGCCCGTCCCGAATTCTTTGATACATTTGGGATCAAAGGTAGCCCTCTGACATACCATATGAGAACGTGTGCTGGTCTACCTGAAATGCTTGGCAGGAAGGCAACAGGGTTTCAAATCGAGGCGCTAAGTGGAGGCCCACGCATCGACCTCCCTCCTCTCATCGAATGTGACGAGATAGTCTTCAACAGAAATGAAATACCTACGCCTGAAGTCGCACTTGCTCATGCTCACTTGAAACACCTCGCTCCTCTCATTCCCAAGTATGATCCAGACGCTCAGATTGCAGTTTTGCTGGGCAGAGACATTATACAAGTCCACAAGGCACGGCAACAAGTTAACGGACCCCACAGTGCACCCTTTGCTCAGCGCCTGGACTTAGGCTGGGTAATAGTGGGTGAAGTGTGCCTCAACGCTCATAAGCCAACTGTCAATGTCTACAAAACCCACATGCTTTGCAATGGTCGTCCATCGCTCCTCACCCCTTGTCCTAACAGCATCAACGTCAAAGAGTTACCATGCTACGGCGGGGAGCGCAAAAATAACCTCTGTAAACGCAACTCAAAACCCCACATGACAGAACAAGGACTTGGGGACAAAGTTTTTGAACGCACAGAGAATGATAACAAATGTGCATTGTCTTTTGAGGATGAGACTTTTCTTAAGATAATGGAGAAAGAGGTTCACCAAGATGAAAATAAGAACTGGATCGCTCCTCTACCTTTTAAGTCCCCTCGCTTGCCTCTTCCAAATAACCGAGACCAGGCTCTTTCAAGACTCAGCTCATTAAGACGCAACTTAATCAAAAATCCTTAAATGAAAGAACAGTTCTCAGAGTTTATGGACAAGCTTTTCGAGAACAATCATGCAGAGATCGCTCCACTCATCAATGACGACACTGAGTGCTGGTACCTGCCCATTTTCGGGGTATATCATCCTCAGAAGCCAGGCCAAATACGTGCAGTCTTCGACTCAAGTGCCGAGCAATTCGGTGTGTCACTCAACTCAGTACTGTTAACGGGCCCGGATCTCAATAACACCCTCCTCGGTGTGCTCATACGATTCAGAAAGGAGCTCATTGCGATCACTACGGATATTCAGCAAATGTTTTATGCATTCCTCGTCAGGCCAGAACACAGAGACTATTTAAGGTTCTTATGGCACAAGGACAACGACCTGTCAAAGGAGGTACAAGAATATCGCATGCGGGTGCACGTTTTTGGAAATAGCCCGTCGCCGGCGGTGGCTATCTATTGCCTGCGAAGAGCCATTCAGAACGGTGAGTCGAAGTTTGGAGCGGACACAAGGCATTTTGTCGAGAGACACTTTTACGTAGATGACGGGTTGATATCCCTTCCCAGTGAGTCTGCAGCCATAGATCTTCTCAAGCGCACATGTTCATCCTTGGCCGAATCCAATGTCAAACTTCACAAAATCGCGTCAAACAGTGTCTCAGTCATGCAAGCCTTCAAGCCAGAGGACCTGGCCAGCGGTATAAAAGACATGAGTCTCGGCGATGACACCCTACCAGCACAGCGGAGCCTGGGGCTATGCTGGGACATAAACACAGACTCTTTTACATTCAAAGTAGCTGTTAATGACAAACCCTACACCCGCCGCGGGGTCCTCTCAATAATTAACAGTATCTTCGATCCCTTGGGACTAGCAGCACCAGTGACAATCAAAGGTAGACTCCTATTACGTGAGCTGTCAAACGGAGTCCAAGATTGGGACTTACCTCTCCCTCAAGACAAAATGGACGCATGGGAAACATGGAGAATGTCCCTCCAAGATCTAAGCGGTCTCAAAGTGCCACGGTGCTACGTTCAAGCTTCCCTCTCCAATGCCAGATATACTGAACTGTGTATCTTTTCTGATGCCTCAAGCTGGGCTATCGCTGCTGTGGCATACTTAAAAACAGTCAATGAAGAAGGACGATGTGAAGTAGGATTCGTGCTTGGAAAAGCAAAACTTTCGCCACAACCAGAGCCTACAATACCTCGCCTTGAACTCTGCGGAGCAGTTCTGGCGGTTGAGGTCGCAGAGCTCATTATTGACGAACTCGATCACAAACCAAACGCTGTCAAATTCTACTGTGATAGCAAAGTGGTCCTAGGGTACATTTGCAATGATACCAAGCGCTTCTATGTATATGTGCATAACCGTGTTCATCGTATACGTCAGTCCACATCTCCAGAACAGTGGCACTATGTCACATCAGAGCAAAATCCAGTCGATCTTGCCACCAGGTCAATACCTGCATCGCAGCTCATGGACACTATGTGGTTTAAGGGACCAGAGTTCCTCTACAAACTACCAAGGTCCGAGACACATGAATCCTTTGAGTTAATTGAGCCTGAAGTAGACGCTGAGATCAGACAAGTCGCTACATTTGCAGCGTACATTCAAAGAAATGGACTCTCACCCGAACGCTTCCAACGCTTCTCAAACTGGAACTCACTGGTATGTGCAATTGCATTCCTAATTCACCAAGCTCGTTCTCACTCATGCAACTCTTCAAATCACTCATGCAAAGGCTGGCATCGGTGTAGCAAGCCACGCACTCCAGGGGAGCTGGACACCGCCAGTAACCTCATTCTTCAGTCGGTTCAAAGAAACTCTTTTCCTGACGAGTATACTGCTCTCAAAGACAATCAAACAGTCCACAACTCAAGTCCGATCGTAGCTCTTGACCCCTTTATCAGTGAGGGACTCATCAAAGTTGGCGGTCGCCTCAAACGTGCATCAATGAACGTACCATCCAAGAATCCAATCATTCTCCCAAACAAGCATCACATCGCTACACTGCTTGTCCGTCACCACCACGCAAAGGTCATGCATCAGGGCAGGCAGTTCACAGAAAGTGTGATTAGACAAGCTGGATTCTGGATCATAGGTTGCAAAAGACTGGTCTCCTCCATCATCCACCATTGCGTAATGTGCAGAAAACTAAGGGGGAAACTGGAGACTCAGAAAATGGCAGATCTCCCACTCGAGAGACTTGAAACCTGCTCTCCATTCTCATATGTCGGGTTGGACGTATTCGGCCCATGGTCAGTGGTCACTCGGCGTACTCGAGGCGGAGCAGCACAAAGCAAAAGGTGGGCAATACTTTTTACGTGTATGACTACAAGAGGTGTACACATCGAAGTCATTGAATCTATGGACACTTGCAGCTGCATAAATGCAATACGCAGATTTTTCGCAATAAGAGGCCCAGTAAAGCAAATGCGATCCGACAGAGGCACCAACTTTATCGCAGCTAGTGTGGAACTAGGCATGACACGACCGAACAAGAACCCTCCAAACATTGTCAACTATCTCCATGACAACGGCTGCACTTGGGAATTCAATCCCCCACACGCCTCACACATGGGGGGTGTCTGGGAAAGGATGATTGGAGTAACCCGCAGAATATTGGACTCTATGCTCCTGCAAAACAAGCACACTTGTCTAACACATGACGTGCTTTGTACACTAATGGCTGAGGTTTCGTCCATAATCAATGCAAGGCCCTTAGTTCCTATCTCAACGGACCCTTCCTCACCATTCTTACTGTGTCCCGCAATGATCCTGACCCAAAAGCAACATGTTCTTCCTCCACCAGGAGACTTTTGCGGAAAAGACTTGCTCAAAAAGCAGTGGAAGCAAGTGCAAGCACTCGCCGACGAATTCTGGAGTCGTTGGAGAAACGAATATCTCAACACCCTCCAATCAAGACGCAAGTGGCATACAACACATCGGAACATTCAACAAGGAGACATCGTGCTGTTGAAACAAACTCAAGCACCCAGAAACGAATGGACAATGGCCATCGTCACAGCTGCCCTTCCAAGCAGTGACGGTAAAGTCCGGAAGGTCGAAATGAGGACATCGTCTGAAGGCGCTTCAAAGACTTACTTGCGTCCGATCTCAGATGTTGTTATGCTCCTAGAAGCTGAAAAGACCGATAAAAAGTAGTAGTGGCATCAGTAATGCCAGGCGGGGAGTGTTCTGCCCCCAGTGAAACTGTTTAATTCATGTGTTTTATTAAAAGGTTTAAAAATATGTTCTTAATAAGTTAGTCATAAAACATCATTTCATGTGTGAGATTTGAAGCTACAAAGGTTAAAAGTAATCAATTTATATGTTTGTATTGCCTGCAGTCATTTCAAGGTATTTTATTTTGAAGCCATTCACCGAAGTTGTGTGTAACAGGAAGTCCGGCCTAGCTACTCAGTAACAACCATCGGGTAACAACGTACTGAAGCCTCTTCACGCTCACAAATGCACCATACTGCTCATGTCCTGCTGTAATCATTTTTTCTTCCCATCGAAAGCAATGGCTGTAAGTGTATCCTGCGTTTAAAGACTGGTTTGAGTGCGTTCTTAGCTTGTATAGAGATCGTTTTGTATCTATTTTCTCTGCTAGTAGCATTAGCATAGCAATGGCGGCGCTTACGACGTTATTAGCATTTCAATAGATCGCCAGTATGTGTCAATGACCTCCGTATGAGGCTGAGCCTTTCTGTAGGCCTTTATTTGTTATACCAAGGCGCTAATATAAGTTTATTTATGTTTGTTTTCAGTTTTCACTCGTCTTTTCTACGAGTCAACATTGTAATGAATAAAAGGAGCAAGACGCTCAAGCTACCTGGCTCATGAAACGAGTTTGGCTTGCTGTTAATCTACGTTCACGTACACCTTGTATCCAACACGTAGTGATAGCAGTACACCATCAGTTAAAAACGTTCCATCAGTTTAAAAATGTTCCATCAGCTAAAAACGTTCCATCAGTTAAAAACATTCCAGGAATTCAAAAACATTCCATCAGTTTAAAACATTACGTCAATTAAAAACGTTCCATCAGTTATAAACGTTCCATCAGTTTAAAAACGTTCCATCGGTTTAAAACGTTCCATCGGTTAAAAAATGTTCCATCAGTTTTAAAAAGTTCCATCAGTGAAAAACGTTCTGTCAATTTACAAATGTTCCATCAGTTAAAAACGTTCCATCAGTTAAAAATGTTCCATCAGTTTAGAAACATTCCATCATTTTAAAAACGTTCCATCAGTTAAAAATGTACCATCTGGTTCCAGAACACAAAGAATCTCACATTTCCGTGTTCATTAAACTTTACATTTATGTAAATTTGTTGACAAAACATCTCATTTGCATATTTATAAACGTGTCTTCGGTGGTCAGTCATCAGCTGGAACTTTTATTATTTTCTAAAAATCTAAAATGACTTCATCTTTGAATTTTACTCATTTCTAATTCGTTTATTGTTTGGATGTTTTATTCTTTTTTATCATTTAATTTATGAAAATGTTGATAGATTTTTGAAAGAATATTTTCTTTACATTATTGGGAGACTTTATAAATAAGAACTCTTTTTTTTACGTTCAGTCGGTTATTATATGTTCTGAAGGAGGAGAACAGATGAATAGAACGTTTTATTCTGTATTTTCTGTGAGTGTTTCTGTTCTGGATTGTTCCTGCAGATTGTTTAAATATAAAACCTCATACAGCTTGTACCAGGATAAATCTGCTGCTCTGTGGAGGTTTATCTGCGGTTCTGCTGCAGCAGGTTTCATTAAAGCTGCTGCTCTGCGGGTAAATCTGCAGCTCTACGTGTTCCAGGAGGAACACTAGCAGCAGACTGGCTTTTCATAAAGACTCAGAATCAGAATGAGCTTTTCCTGGAGCCTTGGCAGCGTCTCCATGAAAGTGTCTCCATGAGAGTGTCTCTATGAGGGCAGCTTTAGAGAGGCGCTGTGGAGCTTCTCAGTGTTCTCTCCACGTTCTCCAGAGTGACGGCCCACAGAGCTTTTGTTGCTGCTGGTTGCACAACTCCAGCTGGATACCTGCAGCTTTAACTCTATCCAGGAGAGCAGGAATTAACGTCTCCTCTAACAAAACAAACAGCACCAGAAACATTAAACCCTTCAACCCTTTAACTCAACAACATTAAATCATTCCCTACAGAACGGTTCCTCAGAGAACACTAATGCAGGTTTAATCCTCCGGTTCTTTATTCTGAACACAAACGTCAGCAGAACATCTTTTCCTTCTCCAGATCATCCAGGATTCTCTAATAAATCTGACCAACCTCCTACCAACATTAAAGTTCACCCAGAATGAGCTTTTTAAAGTTTTCTCTGGTGAACTATCAGAAACCAGAAACACATCCAGGAACCAATGATTGTTTCTAGGACTCTAAACTGTTCACACTACGAGACATCCCATAATACTGATGATCACACTAGGAGACATCCCATAATACTGAAGATCACACTAGGATACATCCCATAATACTGATGATCACAGCTGGTTAAATTAAAACATGGTGCCCAACTTTGTCCAAAAAGATTCAGAATTTGACTCAAAAATGCCCAAAATGACCAAATCATTGACCAGCATGACTGAAAAAATTATTTCAAATCTGTTAAAAAAATACCTAAAATTAGTCACGATGGTTCAAGATTTCTCCAAGATGAACTAAAATTTGTTTAAAATGACAAAAATCTGTTGAGTCTTACTCAAAAAATGTTCAGAATGACGTTAACATTTCTCCAAAATGACTAAAACTTAACATGAAAATAGTCAAAATGTTCTAGAACATAATCCTGCTGATCAGAAACCAGATTCAGTGTTCAGACTGAGACACTTGGATGGATTCAAACTGATCTGGAGTCAGTTTTTATGAGAACTCAGATGTGTTTCTCCTCCTAAATGTCATGGTTCTGTCTGCTGGACTGATGAAGTTCTGAGGCTCAGAAATGATGGAAAAGTCCATTAAAAATGATAAATCTGGACCCTCCTCTATGGACTTCAAGTACCTGGAATGTTCTAAGTGAGACTAAACTTAAAGATTGGAAGCAGGAAAGGAGAACTTCCCCTGGAGGAAGTTCTAGAGTAGACCTATCGACACCTGGAGAAAGTTCTAGAGTAAGCCTACCAACAACTGGAGAAAGTTCTAGAGTAGACCTACCAACTGTCCAGTTGTCTTTAGGTCTACTCTAGAACTTTCTCCAGGGGACGTTCTCCTCTATGGACTTCAAGGACCTGGAAGTCTGGAAATATTCCCTGTCTGAAGGTAGAACTCTGATCATTGATAAAGTTACTGGAGATGAAGAACCAGATGTTCTTTGTGGTCATCGTGCTTCTTTTAGCGAAGATTTTATGCCTTTTTGAGGGATATTCACTTATTTTTGTGGTGATTTGGAGCCATTTTGTGGTTCTTTTGGACCTTTTTGTGGTGACTTTGTCTCTTTTTGTGGTATATTTACCTCTTTATGTGGTGACTTGGGGTCTTTTTGTAGAGATTTTTGTCTATGTGGTAGATTTATTTATTTTTGTGGTATTTTTGCACCTATTTGTGCTGATTCTGTGTCTTTTGTGGAAATTTTACTTTTTTTTTGTGCTGGTTTTGCATCTGTTTGTGGTAATTTTGGCCTTTTAGTGGAGAGTTTGCATCGTTTAGTGGAAATTTTGTGTCTTTTTGTGGAATATTCACCTCTTTTTGTGCTGATTTTGTATTTCTTTGCAGTAATTTTGCCCTTTTTTTGGTGATTTGGTCTCTTTTTGTGGGAATTTTCTAGCATTTTTAGTTATTTTAGTGTCAGTTTTTCCCAGAACTCAGATGTTTTTCCTCCTAAATGTCATGGTTCTATCTGCTGGACTGATGAAGTTCTGATGAAGTCCATTAAAAAGCGATAAATCTGGACTCTCTCCTCTGTGGAACTTTGGAGATATTCTCAGAATGAGTCTTTAAATATTTTCATGTGATTATCGGGGAAAGGATGGCTGGTTTCATGGAATGATTGGAATATTTTATGTTTTTTGTTGGGAACTTCACGTTGTTTCTTTATTTCCTGGGAACCACGTATGATCTCCAGACTTCAGGGTTAAACAGCAGCAGACTCGGTTCTTCTGGGTTTGTGGTTGAACTCTAAAGCTGCAGTGACTTTAATGAGACTTCATCCCCAGAGTTCTTCACTGGGAGGTTTCTATCTTCAGGTCCTGGAGGAGGAAAGACCTCCACATGTAAGTCTGACTTTAATGAGAGATGTTACTGCATTAATTAGCTCCCTCCCCTACTACTCCATCAAAAGCTCCACAAACCACCAAGAATGTCACATCAGGATTCCAGAACATCAGCAGGAGAAGAACCTCCAGAAGACCCAGAGGTTCACCACAGCAGTACTGAGAGTAAAACTCCAGAGATGCTGCAGTATTCAGGAGGAGAACTCTGGGGATTCTCCTCACATCGTTTTCTTTCTTTTTCTGGTGCTTTGTGAAGCAGAATGAACCCAACTAGAACATCTCCATGTTCTCACGTTAACATTCATCTTCTCACATTTCCTGTTTTTATTCTGTGATCTCTGGAACTTCATCCATCCTTCTCCATGTTTCTGGGTTCTTCAGGTGTTGGACACGCCCACCTTGAGCTCGTCCAATAGATTTAAATCCCTGTTTAACTTATCATCCAATGACAGCCGTGCTCCTGGTTCAGGTTCACATCTTCTCCAGAAACACTGAATCTGAAGGTCTTCATCTCCAACGGTTTGTTTCTGGAGAGGCTGAACTTGTTTTCTGAGGTTCCATCTGGTCCAGGAAGCTTCAGGGTTCAGGTGACCTCCACCTGGAGCAGCTTGAAGACCTCCACTGGATCCTGAAGAAGCAGCTTCAGATCCTGAGTCTCTCCAGATCCAAACATCTCACCAGTGCATGGAGCTGAAGTTTGTGTTTCTGTTGTTTCCTGGAAGTTTGTTTGTGATGAAGTCCAGCTATTGATCAGATCAGTGTTCTTCTGGACCTGCTGCTGATCTGAGTCCGTAGACTCAGGATTAGTTTGTTCTTTTTGTTCTCCAAAGAAGTTGTCCTGATCATGTTGTTGGTCTGAGGCTCTTCTAGCAGATCCAAACGTTCAGTGTTTATCTGAACCATCAGTTCTGTTCTGACTGAATCTTCTTGAAGAACCTTGTAGAGCAGAAACTCTCCCACAGCCTCTAATCCAGGTTTTCAGGTGACTGGGTGACCCTGACACCAGTCAACCAATTCTTTTAACAACGCTGAGCTTCACGTTTCCACATCCAGAGTTTAATCACCGGAACACTGATTCTTTAAACGGGAAAACATCCGGACGAAGAAAACCTGAACATCAGCAGAACTTTAATAAACCAGGAGCTGCCTCAGTTCTCCTCTGCTGGAGGTACTTTTACTGCAGCCTGAAGGTCCAGAAGGTCCTGAAGGTTCTGAACATCTCCATCTATAGAACCTGAACATCAGCAGATTAAGGCTGAACTTCATCTTCTAATTCTTCAAAAGCTGCAGTTTGATGTGAATCTTCTGATCTTCACCGTTCAGCTTTTAGGTTCATAAAGCAACTCAAGGATCACAGCAGAGGACGTTCTTCATCTGAAGTTCTAAAGTTCTCTCAGGATTCTGAAGGTCAACTGCAGAACTGAAGGAGTTTATGGTCAGAAGGTGAAGTTCTGGTGGAGGACAGAAGCTCTGGAGGTAGAACCTTCAGAACAGAACCTTCTGGAGGTAGAAACCTTCAGAACAGAACTTTCTGGAGGTGGAACCTTCAGAACAGAACTTTCTGGAGGTGAACAGCGTCTGTCGGCAGCAGGTGGATGTGGAGCGTGATCTCAGATCTAAACTCAGACGTCTTAATGAGACGTTCTTGCTGCTCCAACCCTCCTCAGTTCCTCCAGACATGATTGGTGTTTGTGAGGTGGTGTCATTATGTGGTGCGTTCTGGGACTAGATAGAGAAGATTGAGGACCTGAACTCTGTAATTCAGGAGATGATTCATCAGAAACCAACCATTATGCTGTCAGATGAGCTGCTGGTCGAAGACGTGAAAAACAAAAGTGTCTGGAAGCCGGTCTGAACGCTGAAGCCTGGAGGATCTACGCTAAGCTGAATATTATTGGATGGAAATACGGAGGTGGAGATAAAGATGCTCCTCCTGAGCTTCATAATAAATGCATTAGAGTGAAGCTCCACCAGCAGATGTTGGAGGAAAAACCTTCATCTGTGAATATCTGTTTATCAGAAAGTAGTCGGTCATAAAAAAAATGTTAAACACCAAAATAAAAGCATCATTTATGAATCTGACAGAAGAAAACCTGCAGCAGACAGGAGGAACATCTGGAATAATAAATCTACTCGACAGAACAACAGCAGAGATCGAAGGTCACATATTTATAAAAATCTGTAGATTCCATTTATGGATCCAACATCAGAACATCCAGAAGATGCTCAGAATCAGAAAAACTTTATTGATCCTTGAAGACAAACAGCTTCTGATTGGCTGATCAGGATCGTTGGAGTTTAGAAGAAAGGGATCAAACTTCTGGAACCTCTAGACTTTGGAGAACCAAAGTTCTTCTCCTAATCTGAATGGTTATTTAGAGATTCATCACGACTTTAACTTCCCAGAGTTCAATGATCCAAACATTCTGCTCAGGAAACATTCCAGCTGGAAGAACTCACCTGGCCTCAGGTAAACGTGACATCACAGGTCATGTGACTGTTCAGACCAATGTTTGGTCTCTGAGCTGATGGAGACTAGTGAGGCGTTCAGGAACATCTGTAAACTGCAGCATGAGTAGATGATTTTAACTGAACAGTTTGTTGAGCAGAAACAGGAGAAACTCAGAACTGAAGCAGCTGAAGGTAAATATTAGATTCTGTTGGTTTAAATCAGCAGCATGTAGTCCGGAATGAATCCAGAGGTTAAACTGTTTACTCCAGATGAGAAACTGGAATTTTTAGGGTTTTTTTTTTTATTATTTCTCTGCAGTTTTATGTTTTCCAAATTGTTTCAGTCGCCTGCTGTGTTTTCATGTTATTAATTCATTAATTCTAACCCATAAATGACAGGATTAGTGGATATTATCAGTCTGGAACAGTCTGCAGATCTCATCTTCTGCTTCTCTTCTGTCTTTGAGAGTTTGTCTGGAGTTGAAGACCTTCAGCTGATTGTTCTCCGGTTCCTCCAGATGTTCCTGCTGTTGTCTGAGGATGATCCTCGTCTCTTTTCTCTGATGGACTGAATGTCTGTTGATGAGGGAAGCTGCTGCTCAGCGTGACTCTAATTAGAGATAAATGATGCCTTTACTGCGGCTCCGACAGAATCTGGGACAAGTTAAACCTTCAAATGACACAGTTACAGAGTTAGAGTCAGAACGTCGTCACAGAGTTCATCTGCTGAGAGACGGATGGAAACCCAGTGAAGGTCTGAAGATCAGGAAGGTTTCTGGAACTTTATCCTTCAGTTCAGAGTAGGACGGAGTTTACATGGAGATTAAAGAGTTCAAGGACCAGAACTGATGGAAAAACAGATGCCACTGAACCCCCTCACCAGACAGAACTGAGGAAGAGATTTAGAAGAACAGAGAACATCTCTGAGGACGATCATCCACCATCACAAATAAAATCATTAAATAGAGTAAAATAATAGAAAATAAACTAAGAATCAAAGGATTTATTGGGTTTCATGTGTATTTCATTTCCATAATTCATATTTCTGTAGCGTTCTGGCCTCATTATGTGTTCTAGTCAGCTCATTTATATCAGCTTAGAGGATTTCATTCCTTAAGGTTTGAAATATTTCAGTGAATGCTGTGATAAATGAAGGATTCTGTTTTCTTGAAGGCTGC
Source organism: Amphiprion ocellaris (assembly GCF_022539595.1). Classification (NCBI taxonomy): domain Eukaryota; kingdom Metazoa; phylum Chordata; class Actinopteri; family Pomacentridae; genus Amphiprion; species Amphiprion ocellaris. The sequence goes on along the minus strand of NC_072777.1, from coordinate 282,843 downwards.
TGTGTTAAATATAAAACTGATTTTATTCCACTCTTTTACGTTCTGCTGACGTTTTTTTCTTCCTAAAGGCAGAAACATGAAAACCAGTCGTCGCCAGGGAAGATCAAACCCCAGAGCTGCTCTCAGACACAAACAATAGAAAAACACTGTTTATTCCTCTAAGCTTTATGTTGATCCTCCTCCTCCTCCTTTCCCATCACTGCCGACCAAACAGCCCATAATTACTGTTATTACCGACCAGATCACGTCTGACTGTCAGCAACCTGCACTTATCCTGCCATCATCCTACCAGTAGACACCACAGCTCCTGGTTCTACCTCTATAGAACCTCCAGTGTTATCCTGATTCATCTACAGAACCTCCAACGTTACCTGATTCATCTACAGAACCTCCAACATTATTCTGCCATCACCCTCACAGTACACTTCAACACAATCAGTTCCTGAAGAACCTTCAACCTTATTCTGCTTCTTCATCCTCATAGTAGACGTCACAGCTCCTGGTTCTATATCTACAGAACCTCAAATGTTATTCTTTATTCTAATTACATTCCATCCTGCTGGTCAGTGTATTGTTATTATTATTGTTACTATTACTATAATTATTATTAGTAGTAGTAGCAGTAGTAGTACTGTTTCGTAGGAAACGTAGTCCTAAGCTCAAGCCCGCTGTCCCAGCACACCACAAACCGCTTCACGTTTCTAATCGTTTTTCCCCACTCAATGACACACCCGCTGAGAAACCAACTCTGATCATTGGCAGCTCCGTAGTCAGAAACGTGAAGCTAGCGACACCAGCGACCATAGTAAAATGCCTCCCAGGAGCCAGAGTGGGCGACATAGAAGCAAATTTGAAACTGCTGGCTAAAGATAATCGTAAATACAGTAAGATTGTTATTCATGTCGGCGGTAATGACACCCGGTTACGCCAATCGGAGGTCACCAAAGTTAGTGTGGCATCGGTGTGTAACTTTGCCAAAACCATGTCGGACTCCGTAGTTTTCTCTGGACCCTTGCCTGATCTGACAAGCGATGATATGTTTAGCCGTATGGCATCGTTTCGCCGCTGGTCGTCTACGTGGTGTACTGCAAACGACGTTGGCTTTATAGACAATTGGAGCTCTTTCTGGGGAAAACCTGGTCTGATTAGGAGAGACGGCATCCATCCCACTTTGGCTGGTGCAGCTCTCATTTCTAGAAATATGGCTGATTTTATTAGAACTCCTAAAGCATGACAACCCAGAGTTCAGACCAGGATGCAGAGTTGTAGTCTTCCACAACTCTCTGCAGTTTCCTCTCAGCTGTCACCCTCCAGTAAATCACTTAGCTTTATTGAGACTGTGTCTGTCCCCCAACCACCAAAATTCAATAAATTAAGCAAATCAAAACTAAACAAAAGACATAGTAACCATAAAAATCTAATTAAAATTAATACCACTATTTCAACTGAGCGAAGAAACAGGACAATTAAATGTGGTCTGTTAAATATTAGATCTCTCTCGTCTAAATCTCTGTTAGTAAATGATTTGATAACTGATAACCAGATTGATTTGTTTTGTTTGACTGAAACCTGGTTGCAGCAGGAAGAATATGTTAGTCTAAATGAATCAACTCCTACTAGTCATACTAACTGTCATGTTCCTAGAATCACAGGCCGAGGAGGAGGAGTGGCAGCAATTTACCTCTCTAGCTTAAAAATGAACCAGAGACCTAAACCTAGTTACAGTTCATTTGAAAATCTTACTCTCAGTCTCTCTCATCCAGATTTAAAAGCTCAGAAACCAGTTTTATTTGTTGTTGTATATCGTCCTCCTGCTCCTTACTCTGAGTTTTTATCTCAATTCTCAGACTTTTTATCTGATTTAGTGCTCAGCTCAGATAAAGTCATTATTGTGGGTGACTTCAACATTCATGTTGACGTGGACAGTGACAGCCTTACGACTGCTTTTAATTCAATATTAGACTCAATTGGGTTTTCTCAACATGTAAATAAACCAACTCATAATTTTAATCACACCCTTGACCTCGTTCTGACTTATGGCATAGAAATCAAACAGTTAACAGTATTTCCCCGGAACCCTCTTCTTTCTGACCATTTTATGATAACATTTCAATTTACAACAATAGATTGTATAGGAGTTAAGAATAAATATCATTACAGTAGATGTCTGTCTCACAATTCGGTGACTAAATTTAAGGAAATAATACCCTCTCTATTTAGTCCAGCACCACTTACTGATATAATGGAAGGGAAATATTATAATTTTACCCCCACAGAAGTGGATTATATTGTTAATAGTGCTGCGGCCTCACTGTGTACAACACTTGATAGTGTTGCACCTATAAAAAAGAAAGTTCTATCTCAGAGAGGACCTGCTCCTTGGTATAATTCCCAGCTGTGGACTTTAAAGCAGGCGTCCTGAAAGCTGGAAAGGAAGTGGTACTCCACTAATTTAGAGGAAGTTTATGTAGCTTGGAAAAAAAGTCTAGGAATTTATAAAAAAGCTCTTGGTAATGCCAGGACAACATATTATTCATCTTTAATAGAGGAAAACAAGAACAACCCCAGGTTTTTCTTCAGCACTGTAGCCAGGCTGACAAAGAGTCAGAGCTCTGTTGAAACTTGTATTCCTTTAGCTTTGAGCAGTAACAACTTCATGAGCTTCTTTACAAATAAAATTATTACGATTAGAGAAAAAAATTAATCTGGCCCTTCCTGCAAATGTCACAGATGTATCATCGAGTACAGATACTTTAGAATTGGCTGTAAGACCAGATGGATATTTAGAATTTTTCACCCCCATACATCTCTCTGAACTCATTTCAATAGTTTCTACATCCAAACCATCAACATGTCTTTTAGATCCTATCCCAACTAGACTGTTCAAGGAGGCTTTACCTTTAATTAATTCCTCAATGTTAGATCTGATTAATCTCTCTCTAGTAACAGGTTATGTACCACAGGCTTTTAAGGTTGCTGTAATCAAACCTTTACTTAAAAAGCCCACTCTAGATCCAGATGTTTTAGCCAACTATAGACCAATTTCCAACCTCCCATTTCTCTCTAAAATTCTGGAAAGAACAGTTGCAAATCAATTATATGAACATTTACAAAGGAATAGCCTGTTTGAAGAGTTTCAGTCAGGCTTCAGAGTGCATCATAGCACAGAAACAGCTCTGGTGAAAGTTACTAATGACCTTCTCATAGCGTCAGATAATGGACTGGTCTCTATACTTATTTTATTGGACCTTAGTGCAGCATTCGATACAATCGACCACAAACTTTTATTACAGTGACTAGAACATTCTATTGGCATTAAAGGGACAGCACTGGACTGGTTTAAATCCTACTTATCAGACAGGTTCCAGTTTGTGCATGTCAACAATGACTCTTCTGAGCATACTAGGGTTAATCATGGAGTTCCTCAGGGTTCTGTCTTAGGACCAATACTGTTCACATTATACATGCTTCCCTTAGGCAACATTATTAGGAAGCACTGTATTAATTTCCATTGTTATGCTGACGACACTCAACTGTATTTATCTATGAAGCCAAATGAAACTAATCAGCTAGCTAGACTGCAAGATTGTCTTAAGGACATAAAGACCTGGATGACCTATAATTTCTTACTATTAAATTCAGACAAGACTGAAGTCATTGTATTTGGCCCCAAACATCTTAGAGAATTGCTTTCAAAGCATATAGTTACTCTGGATGGCATTACATTGGCCTCCAGTACTACTGTGAGGAACCTCGGTGTTATCTTTGACCAGGACATGTCCTTTAACTCGCACATAAAACAAATCTGTAGGACTTCCTTTTTCCACCTGAGAAATTTTGTGAAAATCAGGAACATCCTGTCTCAGAGTGATGCAGAAAAACTAGTCCATGCATTTGTTACTTCTAGGCTTGACTACTGTAATTCCTTATTATCAGGTTGTCCCAAAAGCTCTCTGAAACATCTACAGCTGATCCAAAACGCTGCAGCCAGAGTACTGACGGGAGTTAGCAAGAGAGATCATATTTCTCCTATATTGGTTTCTCTTCATTGGCTCCCTGTTAAATCTAGAATAGAATTCAAAATCCTTATTCTGACATATAAAGCTCTTAACAACCAATCTCCATCATATCTTAAAGACCTGATAGTACCATATTACCCTAGCAGAACTCTTCGCTCTCAGACTGCAGGCTTACTTGTTGTTCCTAGAATCTCTAAAAGTAGAATGGGAGGCAGAGCCTTCAGTTATCAGGCACCTCTCCTGTGGAACCAGCTCCCAGTTTGGGTTCGGGAGGTGGACACCCTCTCTATTTTTAAGACCAGGCTTAAAACCTTCCTTTTCGACAAAGCTTATAGTTAGGGCTGACTGGGTGACCCTGACGGGGTGAGCTGGTGTTTTCATTTGCAAAACTGACTTCCCCTCTTGACGTCCCTTTAGTTTGCCCCTAGTTATGCTGCTATAGGCCTAGGCTGCTGGGGAACCTCTCTTGATGCACTGAGCCCTTCTCTAACTACCTATGTATTTATTATATATACCATTATTGCATTACATTCACTCTGTTTCTTTCTGTGTCCTTTCTCCGAGTGTCCCTGATCCCAGAGCTGGATGCTGGATGCTTCAGATGTGTGGCTGTGTTTTATGGTCCTTGTGTCCCACCCCCCACCTCTCTATCTCTACCCCTCTATCTGTATCCCTCTATCTCTACCTCTACCCCTCTATCTCTACCTCTCTATCTCTACCCCTCTATCTGTATCCCTCTATCTCTACCTCTACCCCTCTATCTCTACCTCTCTACCCGCCCGGCCAGCAGGCAGATGGGTCCCCCCACATTAGAGCCAGGTTCTGCTCGAGGTTTTTTTCCCTGTTAAAAGGGTGTTTTCCTGCCACTGTCGCCTTTTGGCTTGCTCTGGGGGTCAGGCATATGGGTTCTGTAAAGCGTCTCGAGACAATTTGACTGTAATTGGCGCTATATAAATAAAATTGAATTGAATTGAATAGTAGTAGTATTAGTAGCAGTAGTACTACTCCTAGTAGTTCTGGTATTCCCTGACAGGCCTTCTCCCACTCTGGCTAATAGGTGATAATTACATTCCGTCCTGTGGTTCTGAGGAATGTTCTGTTATTGTGGCTCTCAGAACATCAGCACATTCTTCTGACTCATCCAAACATTGTCCTGCAGCATAAAGCTGAGAATCTGCAGCAGAGAAAGCAGCACAAGGCCACGTCCTGACCCCAGGAGGAGGAACCTGGTTAGATATCTGTGGATGGTTCCTGTGGTTCCCTGGAGGTTCTCATGTTAGTTAGAACAATCCTACATTAAACTGGTTCCTCACTGAGGGAGAATCAACTGGAACGTCTGAATCTGATAAAGCTACAAGCCTACTACCTACAAGCTGTCAGAAACACCGATATAAACACTGATACAAACTGTTAGAAACACGATACAAGCTGCGGCTCTTGTTGTTAACACTGTTGTTGTTGACATTGTTGCCGTGGCTGCTGTTGTTGTTGACGTTGTTGTTGTTGCTGCCGTTGTTTTTGTTGTTATTGTTGACATTGTTGTTGCTGTTGTGTATGTAAATTATGGACTGTGATGTGAAACGGTACCGTTCAAAAAGATAATTGTCCAGAAATGCGAGAACATCTATGCGCGGTCTGATAAGAATCTCCCGACGAATATTTAATTCTCTGCGCAGTAATGCTGCTCCTTCATCCACTGGAACATTAGTGAAAGGACATGACATTTACAGACAGCAGAACTAGACTACGCCAAAACTCACCAGCTGACTGAATGAATGAATGAATGAATGAATGAATGAATGAATGAGGAAATCTAATAGCATGTGACTGAAAGAGGGCAGAGACAGAGAGAAACTCGAGGTTTACTGAGATAAACCTGGTCCCGACCAGGTTAGAGTCAGAGAGTCTGTTACTACGGTAACTGACCGAGAGTTTAAGTTACCCCTCTTTGTGAAACAGGCTAGAGTTACCCCTCTGTCTCTGGTTTGAGTTACCTCCCTTTGTGAAACGGAAAACTCAGAGTTTCCCTCATTTCAGGGTTAACAGACTCAGAGTTTTCACTAAACCTGCTTCGTGAAACGGACCCTGGATCAACATTGATCTTGATAAAACCTGGAAATGACTAAAAAGTTCAGACTTTCTGGACAGCTTTTAAATCCACCTTAAATCCACCTTCCAGTTCTATGGTTCTATTAGAACGTTCACTGGAGGGTTCTATTAGAACATTCTCTGTTCTGGAGAGTTCTGCTAGAACATTCTCTGTTCTGGAGGGTTGTATTAGAACATTCTCTGTTCCTGACCAGTAGAAACTTTAGAGTCTGACTTTTAGTAGATTTAATTCAATCATCATTACTTCCTGGAACTTTTAACTGGAACACAGAAGATCAGTTTCATGTTTTTATTCCAAACATTTTCCATCCAGAAGCAGCTGTAGAACCAATGGAAGGAGGAACTGGAGAGCAGAACCGAGTCCAGCCGGATCTGCAGTCTGGTGTAACTGGGCTGCTGTTGCCGTGGAGACGCTGTTGTTGGATGGAGGAGGTTCCGGTCCGACGGCCGAGTCAAAGGTCTGCTCTCCTCGACAGACCGGCAGCCATCTGAGAAGCAGGAAAACAGCAGAAGAAAACAGAGCTGCAGTTTCACACGCTGGGAAACATCTCACCTGAGGAGGTTCTACCTGCAGGATGCCGCTCAGGAACCGATCCGGTTACAGCAGAACCTCCTGAGAACAAATACACTGAAGACTGAGGAATGAAATGCTCTTTTCCAGGAAGCAGCTTTTAAAGAGATTTTACTGAGTTTAATCCTAAAATAATCAATAATCAGTAATCAATAGCCAGTAATCAATAATCAGTAATTAGTAATCAATAGTCAGTAATCAATAGTCAGTAATCAGTAATCAACAGATTGAGAAAGTCTTTGTGATTTAAATCAATAAGATCCGATCAGATTTTCTTCAGAAGTTTTAGATTCTTTTCCAGGTTTTTGTTTTTAAGGAATTAATTCCACTTTTGAATTTCAACATTTAACTCCACATTAATTATAGGTAATAATAATAGTAACATCAACAATAATAATAACAAAAATAATAACATTATTATTATAGTAATAAAAATACCCTAAATATAATTATTCTAAAATAATAATAATAATAATAATAATAATAATAATAATAATAATAATAATAATAATAATAAAAATTAATAGACATGATAATAAAACGTCCTGTTCAACTGGTCACATGATAAATATGGCTAGCACCTGTCTGTCTGTCTGTCTGTAACCTGTCTGTCTGTCTGTCTGTAACCTGTCTGTCTGTCTGTAACCTGCCTGTCTGTCTGTCTGTCTGTCTGTCCGTCTGTGTGTCTGTAACCTGTCTGTCTGTCTGTCTCTCTGTAACCTGTCTATCCGTCTGTGTGTCTGTAACCTGTCTGTCTGTCTGTCTGTCCGTCCGTCTGTGTGTCTGTAACCTGTCTGTCTGTCTGTCTGTAACCTGTCTGTCTGTCCGTCTGTGTGTCTGTAACCTGTCTGTCTGTCTGTCTGTGTGTCTGTAACCTGTCTGTCTGTCTGTCCACCTGTGTGTCTGTAACCTGTCTGTGTGTCTGTCTGTCTGTCTGTCTGTCTGTCTGTAACCTGTATGTCCGTCTGTGTGTCTGTAACCTGTCTGTCGTCTGTGTGTCTGTAACCTGTCTGCCTGCCTGTCTGTCTGTCTGTCTGTCTTTGACCTGTCTGTCTGTCTGTCTGTCTGTGTGTCTGTAACCTGTCTGTCTGTCTGTGTGTCTGTGTGTCTGTAACCTGTCTGTCTGTCTGTCTGTGTGTCTGTAACCTGTCTGTCTGTCTGTCTGTCTGTCTGTCCGTCCGTCTGTGTGTGTCTGTAACCTGTCTGTGTGTCTGTAACCTGTCTGTCTGTCTGTCTGTAACCTGTCTATCCGTCTGTGTGTCTGTAACCTGTCTGTCTGTCTTTTTGTCCGTCTGTGTGTCTGTAACCTGTCTGTCTGTCTGTCTGTCTGTAACCTGTCTGTCTGTCTGTCTGTAACCTGTCTGTCTGTCTGTCTGTCCGTCTGTGTGTCTGTAACCTGTCTGTCTGTCTGTCTGTAACCTGTCTGTCTGTCTGTCTGTCTGTCTGTCCGTCTGTGTGTCTGTAACCTGTCTGTCTGTCCGTCTGTGTGTCTGTAACCTGTCTGTCTGTCTGTCCATCTGTGTGTCTGTAACCTGTCTGCCTGTCTGTAACCTGTCTGTCTGTCTGTCTGTCTGTCTGTCTGTAACCTGTCTGTCTGTCCGTCTGTGTGTCTGTAACCTGTCTGTCTGTCTGTCTGTCTGTATGCCAACAGGAAGGCCTCCATGTCCTGTCCTTCCTGTCAGCTCGGCTCTCTGTTTCCTTTTATTGTCTACAGCAGCGTCCAGTCGTGTTTTTCTTCTGTAATGTTTCAGTCGGATTCGTCCCTGATTGGAAGTAAATCTGACTCATGGTGTGATGTCACTTCCTGTTTTAATCTCATCTCCTGGAGACGAGTGTGAGGAAACATTGAGCTGAAAAAAGCATGTTGCTGCTGGATCTGGCTTTTATTCACTGAAGCTTTACATGAGACTAAAACATCTGATCAGGGTCCAGCAGCAGGAAGCCGGGTCCTGGTCTGATCCAGATCAGGGTCCTGGTCTGATCCAGATCAGGGTCCGGCAGCAGGAAGCCGGGTCCTGGTCTGATCTCTGTTGTTGTTGCTTGGTACCTCTGAGGGCCGGTGGTGGGAGATCAGAGAGAGCAGATGCTCCGTCCGTCAACAAACAGCCCCAGATCTGGTTCTGGCTGTTTGAGCAGATGTGTCAAAGCAAATAAACAGGAGGGAGAGTCCATTAAATCCAGATCTGCTCTGTGAGGAGCAACAAAAACACAGAGAAAGAACTGAAGAACCCAGCCAGAGAGGTCAGAGAGAGAATCCAACCAGACACTCTGCAACCAGAAGAAACTCTCAGAGGATCACTGTCTCTGGTGGTTCCTCTGAGGTGTGTTTCAGTGACAGTATTTCCATTTCTTAGCATCTGTTAGCATCTGTTAGCTTCAGTAGAGGACACATTTTTAATTATTGAAGCTTTAAAATGGAAAACAGTGTAAAAGTGTCAAACCAGGGTGGTATAGTGTCTCCATAAAGTTCCTCTAATTTTATATACATATGGATGTTTCCATATTTGTACTAAAATACAGACTTTGGTTGACGTCTGACCAACATTTGAGGCTGTAACATCAGAATCTGATGAAGGTTACAGTTTTTGTATATTTTGACATGAAAAATCCAATATGAGACTTTTTTTCCCTAATTTGTAAGTAATTTTTTTTTTAACTTATTTAAGGTGATTTGGGGCATTTTTTTCTTTTTGGACAAATTTTTCAGTCATTGTGGACACAAAGAGCTGCTGTTAGCATCTGTTAGCTTCTGTTAACTTCTCATAGCTTCTGTTAACGTCTGTTAGCTTTGTTAGCTTCTGTTAGCTTCTCTCCTGCTCTCTGTGCTCATTAAACTCATTAACTGAACCTTCTAATCCAACTAAGCTCCAGTACAGCTGCTCTCATTTCCAGATGTTTCTGTCATCAGGCAGCAGAACGAGGATGAAACAGACCACATGCTAACATGCTAGCGAGCGTTAGCTTCATTTAAAGACTGATTTTATATAAATATTCAAAATGACTGCTGAGAATTCCCACAGATTTCCTGGACACTGATGTTCAGGGAGAATGTTAGGAGAACTATTAGAGAGAAAACATCAAATAAGTTCAGTTTATCTAATTAATTTGTCTTGTTTTAGCATTTTTAGGCCAAACGTTTGTTTGATGTTATTGACACTAATCAATTTTCATCTCAAACCATCAGATCTTCTGTGTTTCAACTGTTTCATCATCTTTGGTTGGTTTTAGATGAAGAATGATTCTGAAACAGAGGAAAACCTGCAGCCTGGAGCTAAAACCGCTGGAAGAGTTTCTCTGAGGCTGAAAACCCTCTGAGGTTCATACTGAATGCTAACCAGAGAACAGCTGAGCAGATACTCCAGATGTTCCACAGCGATTAGCAGCAGCTGAAAGGAAACCTGTTTCGGTAGAACCTCAGAAATCAAAGGCTGGAGTTCCGTGATGAGGCTGCTGGAGATAAAATCTGACACAAACGGAAGCAGATGCTGAGAGCTCAGAGGACTGTGGTGAGCAGAAACCTCTAATCAGCTTCAGAAAGGTCTCGACATCATCCAGGAGGAGCCACAGTCATGAAGCTCCAACCACATCTCTGCTCCGTCTGCTTTTAGCTCAGCTCCAGTCTCACGAACACCAAAACTCCAGATTCCTGCAGGTATGAAGGTCTGAGCTGTCTGATGACCTGGAGTTCCAAACGCTGGAGGAACCTTATTTCAGTGATATCCAGTCATTTTTATTAGAAAACGATTGTTTCTATAATAAATAATTATGGAATTTATAAAGACATGATCATAATGAACATAAAAACATTATTTTATTACTTTTAATAAAAATGTATTCCAGATATATCCCAAGTACTTCAGAAGTTCCTCAGTTCTGAGTTCTATGGACAGAAGTTCTACGTTTATTAAATTCACACCAAAGATCTACATGTTCTAGGTCTGTTCTCCCAGTAAAGCTTCTGTGTTTCTGGTTCTCTGATGATCGCGGCTCCGTTCTCTTCTTTAATCCTAAATTATTCCAGATGTTCTCAGTGATTCCTGCTGTTAGAACATTCCACTCAGAAGAACCTGTTCTGATGGGTCTGATGTGCTGCAGAAGAAGGTTCTGTGTTGGTTCTGGTGGTCGGTTGGTTCTCCTCATATCTCAGGATGTTCTTGGTTCCTGTGGTGTTCTCCAGAGTTCTGTCCTTGTGCTGCAGACGTTCTACTATCTTATTTAATGCAGTTTTAATGCAGAACATGTTCAATGATGCATTTCTTTTCAACCTCAGGATGTTCTAGATCTTTGTTAGAACTCTTCAACTCTTTGAGAACATTATTTCCTGCAGGTGGAACAGAACCAGAACAAAGGTTCTGGTTCTGTTCCAGCTGACTGTCATCTGGAGGAGACTTTGAGCACAACGTAGATATTAGAACGTTGCTGAACTCCAGTTTATTTACTCCGTCCTGGTTCCCATAATCCACCTTGTTATCTGCTGAACGTCTGAACGTCTGGCAGTAGAAGCTTCTGAACGTCTGGCAGTAGAACCTTCTGAACGTCTGGCAGTACAACCTTCTGAACGTCTGGCAGTAGAACCTTCTGAACCTCTGGCAGGAGAACCTTCTGAATGTCTGGCAGTAGAACCTTCTGAACATCTGGCAGGAGAACCTTCTGAACGTCTGGCAGGAGAACCTTCTAAACATCTGGCAGTAGAGCCTTCCAAACGTCTGGCAGGAGAACCTTCTGAACATCTGGCAGGAGAATCTTCTGACAGACCAGAGTCCTGAAGTCCCAGCAGAGGTTCTTTAGTTCCTGCAGCCTCAGACAGAGGAAAGTGTCGTCTGAATGTTGGATTCTGAAGTTCACATTATTATACGACAGCTGAGATCTTTGTCCTAATTGCTCCTGGTTCCTGCTCAGCTGAGATCTTTGTCCTAATTGCTCCTGGTTCCTGCTCAGCTGAGATCTCCTCATGACTTGACTGATTTCAGGTTCTGACTCAGCAGCTTTCTGACCAACTTCAGCTTCTCATCAGGAGAACAAACCACATTTATCCAACAGTCTAATGGAGGTTCCTTCACTCTGAAGACCTGCAGTCTGGTCTCTGATCAGGTTCAGAGCTGAAAACCCTTTAAAAAGCAGCTCAGTTCTTCTAACTTTATTCTCTTAGTGGAGGTTTTTATTTCTGTCGATGGATTAAAAGTCTCTGGTTTGCTTTTCATTGTTTTCTTTTCTAATTTAAATCTCTTTATTCACGTTTCACTGAGAATATTCTTCCTGTTTCTACGTAATAAAGACGTCAGTGAGAGTTATTATGGGGTGGATTCATTTAAACTTCTTTAAACCATCTGAGAAAACAGAGAGACTTAAAGCATGGAGACAGAGGGAGCAGGAATCTTATTGATCGATTATCGATCAGCTATTGATCCGTCTGAGTGTTATTAATGAATCCGTCTAAATTCTGGTTCTGCAGCTTCTTAATGTGAATATGTTTAATATTTTCTGTTTCTTTCCTCTGTGACAGAAAACTGAAGACCTTTGGACTAAACCAGGCATCTGAGGAAACTCTGATCTACATTTTCAGAGTTTTATAATATTTTAGAGACAAACAGCTGATCGACTGAAGAAGAAAACAATCAACAGATCATTGTTAGTTGTGGGTTCTGGTTCTATTTCCACCCGTGTGTCTAATAAACAGATTCAGGTTCTATCAGGCATATGGGTTCTGTAAAGCGTCTCGAGACAATTTGACTGTAATTGGCGCTATATAAATAATACTGAATTGAATTGAATTGAAAAATTGAATCTGGAGGTTACTGGTTTAAATTCTGATGTCTCTGAATGAACTTAAATCTTCTGCTGCCTGGAAGAGGAACCCCATCTTTAAGCTGTTATTTATAGACTTCATTTGAAGATAAACTCCCAGAGACCTAGACGTGGATGAAGAACGTTGAGTTCAGGGTTCTTTAGTTCTCTGTGATGTCTGTCCTGGTTTTATTGTGAGAGTGAAACATGGGAACGAGGGGAGCTTGGGAACCGCTGACGGCCTTTGTTCTCTGCTATTGTTCATCTTCAGGATGTCCTTCAGGAATGTTGGACGGGAGGTCAGAGGAGCAGCTCAGTGTTTCTGTCTGGAAGGAAGCCAGGAGCTCCGAAGTCCCACAACAGCAGCTGGAACCGGATTCTGTTGTTCCACCGAGAACAATCTGTCCACGTTCTGTTTACACCTGAGAATCTGTCCACGTTTTGTTCATTCCTAAATCCATAGTTTTAGTTTATAAGAGAGGATCCTCTATCCTTAGATTCATGCCTAATTCATGCCTGAACCTAAAAAAGTAGTTTTTAAATGTAAACGAAGCTGCAAACTAAAATAAAAAAGTAGAATGAAGGTTCCACAGCAGACAGGACCCTGAATGCATGAAAGTCCTGAAGTGGATTAGAGAGAGGAGATAAAATGCCTCAGTTCAACCTGTTCTAGAGATGTTAATGAAGAATCGGTTCAATACTGCTCAGAATTTAACCAATTAAACACAGAATTAGCTACTGAATAATTACTGAAGGAAGGAGGTCCTGATGTCAGTAAATGTAGTTCAGCTATAGTTCCTGGTTCCTGGCTCTTCCTGTTTAATCCTGTAGAGAACAGAGGAGGCGTCACTCAGACTACGGTTAAAGCAGAGAGTATTCTGGGAGTTTAGCTAGTAAAGGGCACCATGACAGAGACTAATGAAGAGGTTAATGACCCCAAGTGTCTTGGTTTAACCAGTTTATTTCTTGATTGTCTTGTTTTTCAAATTTGTGTCTCATTCATCAAAGTTTTGTCATTTTGCATCTAATTTTTGTCATTTTTCTCTAATTTTTGTCATTTTGCATCTCATTTTTGTCATTTTGTGTCTTGTTTTTGTCGTTTTGTCTTGTTTTGTCATCTTGTTTCTTGCTTTTGTCGTTTTGTTTAGTTTTGTCATTTTGCGTCTCATTTTTGTTGTTTTGTGTCTCATTTTTGTTATTTTGTCTAATTTTGGTCATCTTGTGTTTCATTTTTGTCGCTTTGTGTCTCGGTTTTGTTGTTTTGTCTCATTTTTGTCATCTTGTGTCTCGTTTTTGTTGTCTTGTTTCTTGTTTTGTCGTTTTGTGCGTCATTTTGGACGATGGGCAGTGCATGTTAAAGCAGAGAGCATTGTGGGAGTTTGGCAGCAACGGGCACCATGACAAAGAGTACTGAGGAGGTTAATGACCTCCAACCAGAACTGACGGATTATAGATGAATCGTAGTTCCTGAGAACTTCCTTTAGAACGTGAAGTGTTTAAAACCTGGGCAGAAGCGTCTGGACTTCATCAGCTGGAAATCATGTGAACTTTCTGGTTTCATGGAGGTTTGAATCTGATGTTCTGAAACTATCAAATGTTCTTCTGAATCATGTTCTCAATTATTGATGATTGGAACATGTTTTACTGATTAGAACAAGAACCTGCTCCATGGACAGAAGCTTGACCTGAAGAACCATCAGAAACGTTCTGCTGCAGCTTTTTTAATGTTCTACCAGCTGATTGTAATGTGGTTCTACAGCAGCATCTTTATGACGTTCTACCGGCTGATTGTAACGTGGTTCTACTGCAGCAGCATTGTGACGTTCTACCAGCTGATTCTAACGTGGTTCGACTGCAGCAGCTTTATGACGTTCTACCAGCTGATTGTAATGTGGTTCTACCGGCTGATTCTAATGTGGTTCTACCTGCTGATTCTAACGTGGTTCTACTGCAGCAGAGTTCCACCAGTGTTCAGAGAGAACCTCCTAGAATAGATAGTACGTATAATAGAGTTTTAAAGCAGCATGTGACCGACGCGTCTCCATGGCGACCGCTGGTTCATGGGAGGTCTATTGTTGGAGTCAGTTTATGGAGTCAGTTTATGGATTTCCTGAGTGGATCGGAGACAATAGAACCCAGAGAATTAAATTAGAGCTGCTTGGAAACATCTGTCCTCGCTGTGGTTTCCTCTCAGCTCTCTTCCCTGATAATGACGCCTGTCTGCACCCTCATTTGTTCTTCATGGTTCTCCGACAGAACCAGGCCTCCACATTGCTCATGCTGTGGGTCATAGCTGTGGACCACGTCAGATCCAAACATCACATGACCACCACCATCAGCCTTTAGGAGCTTCAGACCAGCACCACTTATTTCATCACGAATTTCCAAGAAGTGGATGTAAATCAGAGGGATGGACCAGCTGTGTGTGTTCCACGGGGATTAGAGGAACCAATCCTAATGCCAGGAACCTGAGGAGAACCTGCAGAGAACCTGAGGAGAACCTTAAGAGAACCTACAGCTCTACAATGAAGCAGATTCAGTTTAAAATGTGACTTTCTGTCTCTTTGTGGTTCCTGCTGGAGTCATCCGGACTCATTTAGAAGTTTCCCAACAAGACAGACGATGTGGAACAGGTCCTGTTTTATCAGACTGGATCTGAACAAAACCAGAACCAGAACCAGGACATGCTGTCACGTTGTGTACGTTTGTGCAGCTGAAGGTGTTTCTGAACGTTCTGCTGAGTCCACACAGGGATAATAAAGATCATAATGATGATTTCTCTCTAATATCTTCTAAAATCCTATAATTACTGTCGTCTGGATCTAAAGCTGCTGACGGATCCTGAACCATCATTATGTTCACAGGGAGGGTTTGGCTCTCAGCTGCTCTTTGTTCAGTGAAGGTTCTAACTAGAACCAAACACAGAACAACTATTTTCAGTTCCATGAAGAACCTTCTAGCAGAAGAATCTCTTTAAAGAACCCCCAAAGAACTCTCCAACAACCATCAAAACTTAGTCTCCCAAGAAAAAACGAATTGTTTGAGGAAACATTTCTAGATTTCTAGATTTATTTGGACTGTTTGTCTCCTTCTGGACTTTCTTTGAGTCATTTCAGAGATTTTAATTCATTCTAGATAAATGAGGACTCACTTTATGACCAGAAAGAGATTAAATCTGACTCCAAGATGACACAAACAGATGAAAAAGCAACGCAAAAAAAGAAAACTACAACAGAGTCCCACAAACTGAGCAGAAAGACATAAACTGAGCTCAGACAGAACCACAAACTAAACTCAGACAGAACCACAAACTGAACTCAGACAGAACCAGTCGACTCCAAACTACCTGTTAAAGAAGCATTTAGTCCAAACTGATGAACTAAAAGTGGATTAAACTTTACAACCAACATCTGAACCATCTAGAACCAGCAGCCAACTGGTCTGTGTTTGGTTCCTCAGTAGTTCTGATATATTTTATAAATCAGATGAAGCTGCTCTGCTTCTAGAGGATGCTTGAACATTCTCATCTCTTCTGTGGTTGATGGAGATCTTCTGATGGTGAGGAACCGACCCGTCTGAACCGAGGTTCTGCTGTTTCATTCCAGCAGCCTGAAGGAAACCCAGCCCAGTTCTTCTGAACCATGTCAATTATTTGGAGTGTTGGAAAGAAAATACTAGAGCTGCTGTTTCTGACTCTCCACCCTCATCCTCCACCACCTTCAGGTCAGGACCTTCTCCTCCTGCTGCTGCTGCTGCAGAAATAATAATAATAGAAGCTCTCTGCCAACATGGACCTGCTGGAACCGAGAGCTTTAAAGCTCTAAAATCACTCTTTTAAAAAAAAAAAAAAAAGCCTTGAAATATGTCTAAAATTACTCATTATTGTTCAAAATGTCATTTAAATCGTCCAAAATGACTTGAAAATTGTTTAATAACTCAAAAACTGTCCAGAATTACTTAAAAAATTCTTCAAAATGACATGAAAATCATCCAAAACTACCCAACTGTGTCTAAAATGAGATGAAATTTGTCCAAGTGGACTCAACATCTGTTAAAAATCAGATCAAAATCCATCTGAAATGAAAAAAAATCATCCAAAATGAGTTTTTGTTCCGCTATAATAGATCTGACCAACCTCCTACCAACATTAAAGTTCACCCAGAATGAGCTTTTTAAAGTTTTCTCTGGTGAACTATCAGAAACCAGAAACACGTCCAGGAACCAGTGATTGTTTCTAGGACTCTAAACTGTTCACACTAGGATACATCCCATAATACTGATGATAGAAGTTGGTTCTAATGTAGACTGAAAGGCTTCAGGTGTTCTAGCTTGGAGTAGATCGGATGGTTGATGAATCACTTCAGTCTCAGATTTTTCAGGACCAATTTTCAGTCATTTCAGCTCCTCTAAGGTTCTGAATAACTCTGGTCATGTTTTGAGTCATTTTGGAAAAGTTTTCAGACATTTTGACGAAGTTTTGTGT
This sequence comes from Amphiprion ocellaris, assembly GCF_022539595.1. Taxonomy (NCBI): domain Eukaryota; kingdom Metazoa; phylum Chordata; class Actinopteri; family Pomacentridae; genus Amphiprion; species Amphiprion ocellaris. The sequence goes on along the minus strand of NC_072777.1, from coordinate 265,877 downwards.
TTCTTGGATGAACTATGGGGCAGAAGAAACATTCAGACCTGTTTATGGAGCAGTTAGAAATGAAATAGATTGATGAAGAGAGAGTGAGAAGGTCCTCCATACCTTCACCTGTCCTCCTGAACACCTGGTCACACCTGAAGTCTGTTTCTGAGGTTCTGTTTTAGCCAGTTAGTCAGGTGAAGCTCAAAGTCTCTAAATAACCTCAGATTGTGTTGTCAGTGGGGTGTAAACCAGCTGGATGGTCCTGAAGCCTCCTGGAGAACATCAGCAGGTCTGTTTGGACCGAACCGGTCCTCAGAGGACTCTAATCAGATCTCAGCTCAGGGTTTAAAGTTAATTTAATTTAAACTTTCATGTTTTGTGGTGATGACATAAGTTCTCTGAGGATCCTGATCCAACTACCTTCATATAAATGGAGAAAAACACTATTAGTGAGTTTAATAAGTGAGTCTCAGTTTAATCTGATGACAGCAGATTCCTCTCCTGGAGAATAATTAGTTGTTTAGAGAACATGTTGCTCAACCTCAGAATAACAATCAGAGCTCCAGAGGTTCCAGAGTGGATTATCCTAAAATAACATCTGGCAGATGTTCAGACTCTGATTCAATATCGGCTCTAAAACACAAACCCTGGGTCTTCTGTTGGTTCAGCTCCTAGCAGTTGCAGAGAAGACAGAACCTGGTGGCTGGACGGTCAGTTTCAGAGGAGAAGATAGAACCTGGTGCTTGGATGGTCAGTTTCAGAGGAGAAGATAGAACCTGGTGGTTGGACGGTCAGTTTCAGAGGAGAAGACAGAACCTGGTGGTTGGATGGTCAGTTTCAGAGGAGAAGACAGAACCTGGTGGCTGGACGGTCAGTTTCAGAGGAGAAGATAGAACCTGGTGGCTGGACGGTCAGTTTCAGAGGAGAAGATAGAACCTGGTGGTTGGATGGTCAGTTTCAGAGGAGAAGATAGAACCTGGTGGTTGGACGGTCAGTTTCAGAGGAGAAGATAGAACCTGGTGGCTGGACGGTCAGTTTCAGAGGAGAAGATAGAACCTGGTGGTTGGACGGTCAGTTTCAGAGGAGAAGACAGAACCTGGTGGTTGGACGGTCAGTTTCAGAGGAGAAGACAGAACCTGGTGGCTGGATGGTCAGTTTCAGAGGAGAAGATAGAACCTGGTGGTTGGATGGTCAGTTTCAGAGGAGAAAATAGAACCTGGTGGTTGGACGGTCAGTTTCAGAGGAGAAGATAGAACCTGGTGGTTGGACGGTCAGTTTCAGAGGAGAAGATAGAACCTGGTGGTTGGACGGTCAGTTTCAGAGGAGAAGATAGAACCTGGTGGTTGGACGGTCAGTTTCAGAGGAGAAGATAGAACCTGGTGGTTGGACGGTCAGTTTCAGAGGAGAAGACAGAACCTGGTGGTTGGATGGTCAGTTTCAGAGAAGACAGAACCTGGTGGCTGGACTGTCAGTTTCAGAGGAGAAGATAGAACCTGGTGGTTGGATGGTCAGGTTCAGAGGAGACAGAACCTGGTGGTTGGATGGTCAGTTTCAGAGGAGAAGATAGAACCTGGTGGTTGGACGGTCAGTTTCAGAGGAGAAGATAGAACCTGGTGGCTGGACGGTCAGTTTCAGAGGAGAAGACAGAACCTGGTGGTTGGATGGTCAGTTTCAGAGGAGACAGAACCTGGTGGTTGGATGGTCAGTTTCAGAGGAGAAGCTAGAACCTGGTAGTTGGACGGTCAGTTTCAGAGGAGAAGACAGAACCTGGTGGTTGGATGGTCAGTTTCAGAGGAGAAGCTAGAACCTGGTAGTTGGACGGTCAGTTTCAGAGGAGAAGACAGAACTTGGTGGTTGGTGGGTCAGCTGGGATGTTTCACTCTGATGAGTTAAAGCTGAGGAACCGTAAACAGAAGACCAGAAGGTCCTACAGACTGAAAGTTCTTGTCTTCAATTTTTCTTTCTGTCTTTGGGATCTCTGGTTAAAGTGTCTCTGAGCATCGAGGTGTTGAACGTAGAACCTTCTGGACCTTCAGCCTCTCCACAGAAACAAAAGAAACACGCTGCTACTGCTGCTGCTTTGTGGGTTTTTGTGCGACAATAGAAGGAGTCAGACTCACAGTTTGTTGTGTTGCTTTAGAGAAATGAAAGCGACCAAAGAGTTTTACAACAACTTTTCCTCATCGTAAAGTTTTTAGTCATGACTAATTGGTTGTTTCAGGAACCAGAATATCAGAATGTGTGTGTGTGTGTGTGTGTGTGTGTGTGTGTGTGTGTGTGTGTGTGTGTGTGTGTGTGTGTGTGTGTGTGTTATTGTGTGTCTGTGTGGTTTCAGGGTGTGAGTTCTGCTGTCTGTCTCAGATTCTAATAAAATCTTTTTCTGTTTCTCTCAGGGTTCAGAACTTTTATCTTCATTCTAGTTGAAGCTGGAACATTATTTTATTTTCTGTTTGTGTTGTGATGTTTCAGTGGAGAACCAGATTAGAATACTTTGCAACATTATTTTATTTTCTGAATCTGGGAACCGGATTAAAATGCTTCTCCTGAACACTTTATTTAAGCGTCTGCAGATGGAGTTCTGAACCCTGAGAGGAACCGGGAGCTTTTATTAGAGGGTGGAACTCTGGTTTACTGCTCAGTCTCTTTTCTGTTTAATGTCATTTTCTTCTTTTGAATCCAGACAGACTGAGGTTCTTGTATCAGAAGCACTCCATTTAACCAGATAGTTCCTCTAGATGGCGCTGCCCCGGCCTCCAGTTCTCATGTAAATTAAATCAAATCAAACTTTATTTATAGAGCAATTTTCATACAGTTAAAAATGCAACGCAAAGTGCTTTACAACATTAAAAATATTAAAAAACAAGAAAACCCGTCCCTCCCTCCCTCCCTCCATATATACATATATGCACACAACTGCAGAAGCATACACACATACACACGCCCCCACACACACCCATACATGCACAGACACACACTCCCACCACTGACAGTAGGGAGACATGGCATGGCACTGACGATTGTGGAAAACGCCTCCATTGGGGTCGTCCACACTGGGAGGAGTCGCAGGCCATGACCACTGGGGGCGCTGGCACCCAGACCCACAGACCCCCCGACCCCGACAGACGGGGAGACCCCCCCCTCAACCAGCCGGCCGAAGGGACCCATGGACAGCACCCCCAGCAGCAGACCAGCCCCCAGTGTGGAGGACCCCCCCGAGGAAACACTGGAGTTAAATAACTAAAAATTTGAAACTACAAGATAGAATAAAAGACCTATAACATAAGTAAAAAGGAGAAAGGTTAAAAGGGTAAAAAGAAAATAAATAGAAAATGATAAGAACATAAAGATTGAAAAGGTTAGTTAAAGCCTGATTAAAAAGGTGAATCTTTAACTTTCCTTTAAAAACATCGACAGTCTCTGCAGTCCTGAGGTTCTCCAGCAGGCTAAAGAACCTTCTGTAGGCCTCTGTGTTTATTTAGTGCTTTTTACTGCTTTCTGTTTAGAACGTCTTTGGGTGTGAACAGATATTTAGCGTCACTGTAAAGCTTCATTCTGGTGTTCTATATCTCTGTAGGCCTCATGAGGAACCCAAACCACAGGAACGTGTCCAGATGGATGCAGATGATCCAGATTAGAGTCAGTTATTTTTATCTTCAACATCTCATCTAATGGACCAAAGACTGGAAACTCTGGAACTCATTCAATGTTCAGGATTTCTGACAGACCAGGAGATCTGGTGGTTCTGTTGACGTTCCTTCTTCTTCTGTTCTACTGTCTTGGTTCTGTTGACGTTCCTTCTTCTGTTCTGTCGTCTTGGTTCTGTTGGCGTTCCTTCTTCTGTTCTGTTGTCTTGGTTCTGTTGACGTTCCTTCTTCTGTTCTGTTGTCTTGGTTCTGTTGACGTTCCTTCTTCTGTTCTGTTGTCTTGGTTCTGTTGGCGTTCCTTCTTCTGTTCTGTCTTCTTGGTTCTGTTGACGTTCCTTCTTCTTCTGTTCTGTTGTCTTGGTTCTGTTGATGCTCCTTCTTCTGTTCTGTCTTCTTGGTTCTGTTGATGTTCCTTCTTCTGTTCTGTTGTCTTGGTTCTGTTGACATTCCTTCTTCTGTTCTGTTGTCTTGGTTCTGTTGACGTTCCTTCTTCTCTTCTGTTGTCTTGGTTCTGTTGGCATTCCTTCTTCTGCTCTGTCTTCTTGGTTCTGTTGACGTTCCTTCTTCTTCTGTTCTGTTGTCTTGGTTCTGTTGACGTTCCTTCTTCTGTTCTGTTGTCTTGGTTCTGTTGATGCTCCTTCTTCTGTTCTGTCTTCTTGGTTCTGTTGACGTTCCTTCTTCTGTTCTGTTGTCTTGGTTCTGTTGACGTTCCTTCTTCTGTTCTGTTGTCTTGGTTCTGTTGGCGTTCCTTCTTCTGTTCTGTCTTCTTGGTTCTGTTGACGTTCCTTCTTCTTCTGTTCTGTCTTCTTGGTTCTGTTGACGTTCCTTCTTCTGTTCTGCTGTCTTGGTTCTGTTGATGCTCCTTCTTCTGTTCTGTCTTCTTGGTTCTGTTGATGTTCCTTCTTCTGTTCTGTTGCCTTGGTTCTGTTGACATTCCTTCTTCTGTTCTGTTTTCTTGGTTCTGTTGATGTTCCTTCTTCTGTTCTGTTGCCTTGGTTCTGTTGACGTTCCTTCTTCTGTTCTGTTTTCTTGGTTCTGTTGATGTTCCTTCTTCTGTTCTGTCATTTTGGTTCTGTTGATGTTCCTTCTGCTTCTGTTCTGTTGTCTTGGTTCTGCTGGCGTTCCTTCTTCTGTTCTGTTGTCTTGATTCTGTTGATGTTCCTTCTTCTGTTCTGTCGTTTTGGTTCTTGATGTTCGTTCTTCTTCTGTTCTGTTGTCTTGGTTCTGTTGACGTTCCTTCTTCTTCTGTCCTGTTGTCTTGATTCTGTTAACATTCCTTCTTCTTCTGTTCTGTTTTCTTGGTTATGTTGATGTTCCTTCTTCTGTTCTGTCGTCGTGGTTCTGTTGACGCTCCTTCTTCTGTTCTGTTGACTTGGTTCTGTTGACGTTCCTTCTTCTTCTGTTTTGTTGTCTTGGTTCTGTTGATGTTCCTTCTTCTGTTCTGTCGTTTTGGTTCTGTTGACATTCGTTCTTCTGTTCTGTTGTCTTGGTTCCGTTGATGTTCCTTCTTCTGTTCTGTTTTGTTGTCTTGGTTCTTGTTGATGTTCATTCTTCTTCTGCTTTGTTGTCTTGGTTCTGTTGATGTTCCTTCTTCTTCTGTTCTGTCGTCTTGGTTCTGTTGATGTTCCTTTTTCTTCTGTTCTGTTGTCTTGGTTCTGTTGATGTTCCTTATTCTGTTCTGTCGTTTTGGTTCTGTTGACGTTCCTTATTCTGTTCTGTCGTTTTGGTTCTGTTGACATTCGTTCTTCTGTTCTGTTGTCTTGGTTCCGTTGATGTTCCTTCTTCTGTTCTGTTCTGTCGTCTTGGTTCTGTTGATGTTCCTTTTTCTTCTGTTCTGTTGTCTTGGTTCTGTTGATGTTCCTTATTCTGTTCTGTCGTTTTGGTTCTGTTGACATTCGTTCTTCTGTTCTGTTGTCTTGGTTCCGTTGATGTTCCTTCTTCTGTTCTGTTTTGTTGTCTTGGTTCTTGTTGATGTTCATTCTTCTTCTGCTTTGTTGTCTTGGTTCTGTTGATGTTCCTTCTTCTTCTGTTCTGTCGTCTTGGTTCTGTTGATGTTCCTTTTTCTTCTGTTCTGTTGTCTTGGTTCTGTTGATGTTCCTTATTCTGTTCTGTCGTTTTGGTTCTGTTGACGTTCCTTCTTCTTCTGTTCTGTTGGCTCGGTTCTGTCGATGTTCCTTCTTCTGTTCTGTTTTGTTGTCTTGGTTCTGTTGATGTTCCTTATTTTTCTTTTCTGTCATCTTGGTTCTATTGACGTTCCTTCTTCTGTTCTGTTGTCTTGTTTGAACCTCCAGGTGGATTTTTGACCCAGAGACTCTAATAGACGTTCCGTGTTATCTCCAGAGGAACCTCCAGATGAACCTTCTGCCAGCAGCTCTGAGATCAGTTCATGTCTACGTGTTAGTGTTGCAGCTCCGTGACATCCTTTTACACTCAGCTGACAGTATGAGGTCACCAGCTGCTCCACTCACTCTCCAGCAGTCACTGCACTTAGAATGTTCTGCTGGGTTCTGCTGGGTTCTGCGGGGTTCTGCTTCTGTGTTCTTGTCTAAGGTGCTGAGAAACTGATCAGAGTTGAAGCATCTTTAACATTTTCTTCTCTCCATGTTGTATCGCTGATGATGGTTTAAACAGCAGTAGATGAACGGTGAGGAGGTCAGAGTTCCTCTGAATGTTCTTCAGGTTCCTGCTCGATGAAGGATGAGGTACAGAACCCACCAACAGTCTGATGGATGAAGCTGTTGGTCTGATGGAGCAGGTTCAGAGGTTTCAGTAGCAAACTGAAGAGGACATGTTCAGGATGTTCCTGATGTTCCCGATGCTCATGATGTTCTTGATGTTCTTAATGTTCTTAATGTTCCTGATGTTCACGATGTTCTTGATGTTCTTGATGTTCTTGATGTTCACCATGTTCCTGATGTTCCTGATGCTCCTGGACAGGTCTACTACAGACCCAGAGAAGCTACTATGTCAGTGTGAGTTGTTGTTAATATTCTGAAGTAGTAAATGAGGAGTTTTCCTTCAGTTTAAATCCGTTAACAGACAGGAAGTCTATATACTATATACTATAAATACTATAGTATTTATAGTATTTGTAGTATATATTCTATATACTACAAATACTATATATATTATTTACAGTATTTGTAGTATATATTCTATATACTATAAATACTATATATATGTTTATAAGCAAACTGACTTCCTGTTGTTTGTTGTTCTGCTTAACATTGTATTGTTGTTGTGTTGTGTTGTTGTTGTTGTTGTTGTGTTGCTGTATTGCTTTTTATTGTGTTGTTGTCTTGTTGTTGTGTTGTTGTATTGTTGTCTTATTGTGTTGTTGTATTGTTGTTATATTGCTGTATTGTTGTGTAGTATTGCTGTGTTGTTATGTTTTTGTATTGTTGTGTTGTTGAGGTGTTATATTGTTGTATTGCTGTTGTGTTGTTTTGTTGTTGTTGTGTTGTTGTATTGTTGTTATTGTGTTGTTGTTGTTGTATTGTTGTTATATTGTTGTGTTGTATTATTTTTGTGTTTCTGTATTGTGTTGTATTGTTATTGTGTTGTTGTATTGTTGTTGTGTTGTTGTTTTGTTGTTTTATTGTTGTTGTGTTGTGGTATTTTGTTGTGTTGCTGTATTGTTGTTGTGTTATTGTTCTGTTGTTGTGTTGTACTGTTGTTGTTGTGTTATTGTTGAGTTATTATGTTGTGTTGTTGAGGTGTATTATTGTTGTTGTGTTATTGTGTTCTGTTGTATTGTTGTTGTGTTATTGTGTTCTGTTGTATTGTTGTTTTGTTATTGTGTTGTGTTGTATTGTTGTTGTGTTGTGGTATTGTTGTATTGCGTTGCTGTATTGTTGTTGTGTTATTCTATTGTTGTTCTGTTGTTTTGTTGTTGTGTTGTACTGTTGTTGTTGTTGTGTTATTGTTGTGTTATTGTGTTGTGTTGTTGAGGTGTATTATTGTTGTGTTATTGTGTTCTGTTGTATTGTTGTGTAATTGTGTTCTGTTGTATTGTTGTTTTGTGTTGTATTGTTGTTGTGTTGTGGTATTGTTGTATTGTGTTGCTGTATTGTTGTTGTGTTATTCTATTGTTGTTCTGTTGTTCTGTTGTTGTGTTGTACTTTTGTTGTTGTTGTGTTATTGTTGTGTTATTGTGTTGTGTTGTTGAGGTGTGTTATTGTTGTGTTATTGTTGTGTTATTGTGTTGTGTTGTTGAGGTGTGTTATTGTTGTGTTATTGTGTTCTGTTGTATTGTGTTGTTATTGTGTTGTATTGTTGTTCTATTGTTGTTGGGTTGTTGTGTTGTCTTATTGTGTTGTATTTTTGTTGTATTGTTGTATTGTGTTATGTTGTTGTGTTGTTGAGGGGTTGCATTGTTGTATTGTTGGTGTGTTATTGTGTTGTATTGTTGTTGTATTGTTGTTGTGTCATTGTGTTGTGTTGTGTTTTGTTGAGGTGTTGCATTGTATTATTGTTGTGTTATTGTGTTGTGTTGTTGAGGTGTTGTATTGTTGTTGTGTTATTGTGTGTCACGTGTTGTTGTGCGTTTTGTACATTTGCTGTTTTTCTAAAGGAATTCTAACTTTCGGAATCGTTTCTATAAAAACTATTAAAACTTTATTGACCAATACAAAACTGTTGTTGTTGGAAATCTACTGAAGCTGCTGGAACCACGTCCAGATGGACATCAGGAGGACATCTAGGAGCGGGTTAGGACCTGGACCACAGAACCAGAGGACCTGGACCAGGACCGGGACCACAGTACCACAGCACCAGGACCAGGACCGGGACCACAGAACCACAGGACCAGCAGCAGGACCTGGACCAGGACCAGGACCTGGACCACAGAACCACAGGACCTGGACCAGGACCAGGACCACAGAACCACAGGATCTGGACCAGGACCAGGACCACAGAACCACAGGACCAGCACCAGGACCACAGGACCAGGACCGGGACCAGGACCAGGACCACAGAACCACAGGAAGGACCAGGACCTCGACCAGGATCAGGACCACAGAACCACAGGACCAGGACCACAGAACCACAGGACCAGGACCACAGAACCACAGGACCAGAACCAGAACCACAGGACCAGAACCAGAACCACAGGACCAGGACCACAGAACCACAGGACCAGGACCAGAACCACAGGACCAGGACCAGGACCAGAACCAGGACCAGAACCACAGGACCAGGACCAGGACCAGGGCCGGTTCTGATGAGGCTGGGTTCAGGGTCTGCTAATTTCTGTTCTGAACAGGTTGATCTGAGGAAAACTTTCTGACTAAAACATGCTAATTTTACATTTTTTGATTCAGGCTGAAGTTCTGGTTCTGTGGTTCTGGTTCCGGTTCTGGTTCTGTGATTCTGGTTCTAGTTCTGGTTCTAGTTCTAGTTCTGTGGTTCTAGTTCTGTGGTTCTGGTTCAAGTTCTGTGGTTCTGGTTCTGTGGTGCTGAGGTTCTGGTTCTGTGGTTCTAGTTCTGGTTCTGGTTCTGTCTTTCAGTCTCCAGTGAGTTTGTTATACGTTCTGTCAGGATGAAACCTGCTGATTGTTTATTTTCTGAGTAAACAGGCATCTCATTGGTCCAGATTGTTTGTTCAGCTGAACAGAGGAACTCGATTGGTCGAGTCTTCCTCTGCTGGAGGCTGGAGGTCGATGTAGTTTTACAAACAGATCAGAACTTCTTTAGTCCCGTTAATTCTGACAAAACCTTCATCAAATCCCCAGAAATGTAGAAGATACAGAAGAATAATAAGGAAATCACAAATATTAAAGAAAAATGTTAAAACAACACATTAAAAACTGTATACTATATATATATATATATATATATATGTGTATATGTATGTATACGTATATATATATATATATACACATATATATGTATATATATATATATATATATAAGTATACATACATATACGTGTATATATATATCTATATATATATAGTGGTGGGGCGCGATTAAAAAATTTATCTAATTAATTACAGGCTTTGTAATTAATTAATCGCAATAATTGCAGTTTTGTCAAATAGCAATATTTGACACAATAAGTGAAGTTTTTCAATTCAAATAAAATTGTGGTTGACAGTTGAATCAATGAATAGACATATACGTGTTTATAATTTAAAATTTATTTTAAAAAAGGAAAATGGGACATATAGAAAAAAGTGATTTTGATGACTTAAAGCCTGAATTTAGTTGTTTTTTCCACTGTATGACACATAAAATCAGCATAAGTAGTTCAAGGAGCTTCAGAAAGTTGAAAATCCAGAGATTCATTCTGTTTCCATCATTTCTGGGTCTGATAATGCTGTCATTTTGATGGTTCTTTTTTATAGGAATATTAATTTTTATTTATGTAATTTTTTATAAACAAAAAGTTTATAATTAAGTTATTAAAAGAGATATTTTTGTTGTTTAGGTTATTCCTCCTCCAAGGAGGCAGAGCCTCGACGGAGTAAAAACTTAAACCACAAAAATGTTTCATTTCTATTTATCTGCATTTTTCATCTGTCTGCTACATTCACAGATTACTGCAAATCTAAGTGCAATTATAGCGATTTTATTCAACATTTTAAGACTTTCTGTAAACTCAAGCACTGTCTAGAAAAGTCGTCTATTATGGGATGGCTACACCGTTAGCCGTTAGCATGACTCGTAGCTAACGTTAGCTCTGGTGCTAACAGCAACATGTTTTACATTGAGGTGATACCGTCGGCTTGAAGTGACGCAGTGATCAGAAAACTCTTTGTTGTACAATTTGCACACAACCAGGCTTTTATCCAAGCTGCCATCAGGAAGATTTTTAAAAGGAAACTTTCTGTTCAACAAGTTCAATCTCGTCTTCCTTCACTGTTCACCAGTGCCTGACTTCACTCAGTGCTTCCCGTGCTTCTTCTTCATGGCTACAAACAGACTTTAGGTTCATTACCGCCACCTAGTGGGCTGGAGTGTTCATCAGAGTTACTGGTGTGCCAGAAATGAGGGAACTGAGGAGGGTGCAATTAATCGAGTTATCATTTTTAACGCGTTATTTTTGCTGTAATTAATTTATCGAAATTAATACGTATACATACATATACGTATATATATATATATATATACGTATAAGAAAAATCTTATTAAAAATGTTCTAATATCAACAAGGTGTTTCTGAAAAAGACAGAAAAATATTCAAAAAATGTCAAAGTAATAAAATGTAAGGAATAAAATGAGCAGAAGTTTTATTGAAGTGAAAGAAAATGTTTGAAACTGATTCAAGAATGTTAAAAAAAATCACAAAATGTGGTGAAAAGAGGAACTCTGCTAATAGAACGTTCAGAGTGAATAATAAATATATATAAAATAATAAAACATCCCCAGAGTTTAAAATCAGTAAATGTCCATAAAGCTGACCCCAGGTCAGCCCCAGCAGCACCAAAGGTTCTCCTCTGGTTGATGTTTTCAGGACTAAAGCTCTCTGCTTTGCTTTGGGTTCTGCGGTTCTAAAAGCCTCCAGTTCTCCTCAGAGCTGAGCTTCAGAGCAGCAGAACAAATGCAGATCTGTGGCGTCTGTAGGTGGAGGAATCAAAGGAGGTCTTCAGAGGCTGAAGGTGAACCTCTGAAGTCGTCCTCTGGAGGCGTCGTGTTGGAGAACGTGTTGAAGAACGTGGTCCCTCTCCAGAAGCTTTACTGCTTGCAGCTTCTTGCTGACTCAGAGGAGTTCGAGTCAGGCCAGGCCACGAGGAGGAGAAGTTCTCATCTGGAGTCTGGATCCGGGACAGATGTGTGTCTGCTGAGCACATGGCATCGTGTTTTCTGCAGAGTCAGTTCTGTTCTCCAGCAGCAATTGATTTTCGCTGCGGCTTCGGCAGCCAAAAGCAGTTAAAAATACCCGGCCCGACCAAATGAGGTGCAATTTGTTTGTTTCTCTTCAAGCCTGTAAAGTGGAACCATGTGAAGCAGAGACTTATATCTCCTCCAGGCGTTTCTTTCTTGTCTTCTTTGAAAATAATTGGAAATGTCGATATTGTAGTTACCACATTTCAAACATAATTACAAGCTGTGGGCATTGTTTGCTTTTCTGATGTGGTCCCACGTCTATTTTCTGTTGCATAAAAACGCTAAATAAGCATGAATGTTCTCTTTTTCCTCTCTTTGTCCTAATTTGTTTCCAGAGCCTTCTATTAAAGCTGCAGCTCCAGAGTCTGATAGCAGACGACACGTTTGAGTCCATCTAGAGGTGATGAGAGGCTGGATCTGGACCACGCCCTGCACGGTGGTGAGGTGGCTGAGATGAAGCCGGCAGGAACCAGACGGAGAACTATAATCACCAGAAGCTGTAATCACAGGCTGAGGTCTGGAGGAGGTGTCCTCTGTAGGATCCAGCTGCTGCTGAGACTTTATGGAAATAAACTGTCCTGCTTCTCCACAGCTCCAATTAAAGGATGGTCCTCCACCTTCTGTTTGTGGTTCTTCAGAGGTTCTTCATGTTTATTCTTTGGTTCTCTGACAGATAACAGCCTGAAATCAGAACATTATTTTATTCTGGATGAATCATTTGTTCTATAAAACATCAGAAAACAGAGAAACGTTCTTCACAGTTTCACAAACTGCTACCGTAGAACATGTTCTGTTGGACCAACAGTTCAGAACCTAAAATATTTAATGTGTTCTAATGAAGGAACCCAGAGATGCTGCAGGTTCTTACATTTACGGGTCAAAAATAAATGTTCTTGAGCTCCTTGTGCCTCCAGCTGTGGTGGTTCTTCGGCGGTTCTGGACCAGAACTTTAAACTTCTGTGATCTCTGATGGCTCCAACTCCTTCTGCTCATGTGCACTAACTCTGTTTACATATTCATATTTTTGAGGATTTTTTTAAAATTTAGTTTTATTTGTATATAGTGTGCCATTTTCTATTCTTATCTATAGCTGGGGGTCTGTGTGGAAATACAATGACAAGAAAGATTCTTGATTCTTTTTTAGTTTTTCTGGATTTTTTCCATGTAGGAAGTTAAAAATGTGAACTTTGTGAATGATTTCAGAGATGCTGTTGGTGGGCTAACAGGCTAACATGCTAATAAGCAACAGTCTAATAAGCTAGCATGCTAGCATGCTAACTTGCTAATAAGCTAACAGGCTAATAAGCTAGCAGGCTAATAAGCTAGCAGGCTGCTTGACCATGTTTTATCCCTGTTTCAGGTGAATTATTCTGCTCTGTGATTTCAATGCATCTTCAGAGAAAAACAACAAAGACTTGTGACTTTAATGTTTGGATTCTTTCAGATGTTTGTTCTGCAGATTTAAACGATCAAACTAAAGCTGTTTCTATCAATCATCATCTTTCTGTTGTGAAATATTTCCAACAGAGCTGCAGCTTTATGGACAACATGATGATCAGGATTATTTAGCCCAGTTATTCACTGACTTTAGGGCTAAAATGTGATCAGAGTGAGTCTTTAATGTTGCCCTTCATCTGTGTTTAAATGTTAAATTAATCTCTTCTCCCTGCTGCTGCTTTCAGCTGAACTTCTCCCTTCAAACCAAGATGCTCAGATTGTTCAAATCTTTCTCCTAAATCAGTCGAAGGAATGTTAGTTTGGCACAGAGAGTCTGAAGTTAAAGTCCTGTTCTGATAATTCACCGTCTGTGGTTTCCTCAGGCTGAAACATTTTTAAAACTTCTTTCTTTGCATATTTCACAGAAACGCTCTGTCCTATCAAAGTTATTTGGTGTAGTTTGTCTGTGCACTAAATAATTTACAGACTAAACTCACACAAATAAACTCACACAGGTGAATTCATACAGGTAACTGGTACATAAAAACCCATACTGTTATGATTCTGCTTCTGTCCCTGTTCCTTCTCCCTCTTTCTCCCTCTTTCCTTCTTCCTCGTTTTTCTGACCTGTCTGTCTTCCTCTGTATCTGTCATCTCTCTCTCTGTCTCTCACTGCCTGAACTGCTGATTGCTGCAATGAAAGTCAGCTGTGACAATCAGCTCACCTGTTCTCCACCTCACCTCCAGCTATTTAAGCTCTGTGCTGTGATTGACTCCCTGCTGGATCATTGACCCACATGCCTTCATGGACTCTGCTTTTGGACTCTGTTTTCCCTTCCTCTGGATTTCCCTCACTTGGACTCATCAGTTCTTCTTTTGGATTCTAGCTAGCCCTGCTTTTGTCTCCAGCCAGTAGCTCCAGTCTCGTCTCTGTTCGTCCCAGATTTCCTGAGCCTGCTTCCCTACCCCTTCTGTTGTCAGTTCCCCCCATCTTGTAAGTACTCCTCCTTCGCATAGTTCTAGTTTAGTGATCTTCTGTTTATGAATTCAGTGTTTGTTAGTAGTGGTTTGGTTTAGTTTTGTTTCCTCCCAGTTCAGTTCTCCATTTATGTATTGTTTTAGTTCTCTGGTGTAATAAAAGCCTTTCCTTAATTCACATTTCTGCCAGTCTCTCTGTGTCTGTGCCTGGGTTCCCCACATACGGGTAAATTTGTATGGGTAAACTCATTGAAGTAAACTGGTCCAGGCAACTGGTATAGGTAGTGGAGCGACAGACTCATCAGCGACAAACTCATCAGCAGCTTCAGCTGCTGATGAGTTTGTCTGGAGTAATCGTTACACAGATCATTCTACCAACACAGCTCTGAGTAGAATGATCTAACCCAGTGGTTCCCAACCAGCCCCCCCCATGAGCTGCACCCCCCCCACACACACACACACACACACACAAAACCACCCCATAAGTACACTACAAAACATGAGGGAAGTTATTGAATTGTATTACTAATAGAAAATTCCCTAAAATTATGAAAAAATATATATGTATTTTCTATCAATCCAAGAGTTGTACTATGACGAGGAGGAGAGAGTTTATGGCTGCAGTAAATTTGTTGACACTACAATGCATAAGAGTTACTGATTTTTTTTTTTTTTTTTTTTTTTTTTTAATTAAAAAAAATCCTTAAAATTATGGGGGAAAAAAAATTAATATCAAACCAAGAGTTGTAGTATGAGCAGCAGGAGTCAGTTGCTGGCTGCAGTAAATTTGTTGAATATTTGTCTCTCTTCGCTGTTTGCAGCGGTTTTGCATTTTGCAGATGGTCCCTGTTCACTCGTCACACAGCCGGCTGCTCATAGACACCAATGTTATTTCTGCAGCTACTTTTGATTAAACTGGGCTTGTAGCACATTGTCTACCTTACAACGATGGAAAAGAGGCATCGTTTATGTTTAGACAACGTATATTTAATGAGTTATTGATGCCAGGAGTCCGAATTTGTGAATATCTTTCCGACTTTACCTAACTGTGTTTTATTTCCTGACGTCGCCGTAATTTGCTGGTTTCATGCTGTCATTTACGAGCATTTCACTACAAATAACATAATTCTGTCTTGTCCTTTAATAAAACCAAATTTAAGGTAACTCTCGAGGTATAGCCGGAGTTTTTAGGTACTGATGAATCTTCGCCCTTTCTGCATTTTTCAGACACCGTTTCCGTTAGTAATTTTCTATCTGCACACAAACTAATGAATCTGGATGAACTAGAGCCAACCTGAAGAAAGTGTGGAGAGAAGTTGAAAGGTCAAGGAGGTGTGGCCATCGAAGTAGCAAAGGATTTTTGAAAAAGACCAAATAAATGTGTTTTTAAAATGTTTTATAGGTAGACTTGTGATGACACAGTGAGTCAGTTACTCTGATTTTATCCAGAATGTAAAAATCTGTTTTTTATAACATCACAGCCTCAGAGCAGACAAAGCTTCGCCCCCCCTCAGATCTCTGGCGCCCCCCCTGGGGGGGGTCTTCTAATGAGCAAGATTTAAGGAGAAAGAAGCTAAAAGTTTCAGACAGAAGAGGAGATAAAGTAAGGCAGGTAAACGTGTTCTAGCTGTGAATGTGCAGATCAGGGTTCTGCAGGTTGTTCTGCAGTGCATGTGAGGTCTTCTGAAGTGATGGAAACACGGTGCTGTGTTTGAGCGACCAGTCAGCAGCCAGAAGCACTTAGCTATAAACGGATAATTTCTGTTTCTGCTTCATGCTGACTGCACTGCCTGGAAACCCCAAAGAATTCACAACCATTAGAGAACCGGGAACACGATAACCAGCAGAACAAATAAATCCAGACTTCACCTCTCAACTTTCCTCAGTTCAACCTCTTTTATTATCCTCAGACAGGCTACTGTTCAGCTGCTGCTGCTGGTTTAAGATCCTCATCCGAAGGAACGTCTGAAGGAATGTCTGAGGAAACATCTGAAAAGTCTTTTCATGGAGAAGTTAAAGAAGTCTCCTTCAACCTGAGACAAGATGTTCCACGTTTAAATTAGAACCCTGATTTTCCATTAGAACCCTGATGTTCCATTAGAGCCCTGATGTTAAATTAGATCCCAGATGTGAAATGAGAACCCTGATGTTAAACGAGAACCCTCCTGTGAAGCCGTTTTCATGGTCCAGTATCTCCAGAAATAAACTACATCCATGAAATGTGGTGAGAACAGACAGAACGGTTCCATCAGAGCAGAACAACTGAAAGGAACCAGCAGAGAACAGTTTAATTATTGGAATGAAACAGAACTTCTCCATCCAGGCTGGTCTGGTGTCCCGATGGAGCTCCTCTGAGTGTTTATCTATGGATGGATCCATGTTTCTGCTGAAATACAGACTTTAGCTTCTATATTTCTCCACCTTTTGAGGTTCTAACATCAGTAGAACCAACCTCTGAGGAGGACAGACTGAGCATGTGTGGATGTTATTCAGGTTTCTGTGGTTCTAGGAGAACCTGCTGAACCTGAGCAGAGATGAGTCTGGCTGCTGTGTGACCTGAATAAAAAACCTGGTGGGCGTTTATTTGGAGCGGAGGACGTCCAATCAGAGACAAACGTCTCCGCTGGTGATGGGCTGAATGGACGGACGGTAACTGAGGAGACAGAATGCAGGAGGCCTCCGCTACAGCTTTATTCACACACATAAATCACCAGCAGAGTCCAAATGAAGCTCAGCATCTACTCTGTTCTCCTGCAGGTTCTCGCCTCATGACCAGAGATCTCAGCACCTCCAGCTGAAGGTAAGCTCTTCTGACTGTGGAATCATGGAGACCAGAAGGATTCCAGATGATTGTAGATTCTTCTGAATCTGTTTAAACGTTAACCTGGTGGTCAGGTTCCTCCCTGTCAGGAACATTTATCTGAAGTTCTCTGTGAATCCCAGTGGAGGTTTCTGATGATCTTCTTCATCAGATCAACCTTCTTCTTCATCACTGAGGACCTTCAAATAAACCCACCAAGCTGCTCTGCAGGTTCCGTATCCAGAGAACCAGAACCTTAGATGCTGATTTAATAAAGTTTCAGATGGAAGCTTTATGTTCATGAAGCACCACGGTTTTCCTAAAACCTCCTGAACATCCACACCAGGGTTCTCCTGTCAGGGTTCTCCTGTAAGGGTTCTCCTGTCAGAGTTCACCTGTCCTCAGTAAACAGCAGCTCCAGGTCGTCTGTTTGAACTCTGGGCTGCTGAACCTCCTCTGGCTGTTTTCCGTCGGTCTGTTCTGCATTCTCCTCGTTACAAACGGTCTCATGTTTGGACTTAAATGTTATAATGGTTTAGTTTAGGTTCTTAAAGCACTTTAAGCTATTTTCCAACCCTCAGCTGGTGGACGTTCTACCCAGTTCTACCCAGCAGCATGTGGACGTTCTACTCAGTTCTAACCAGCAGCATGTGGACGTTCTACCCAGCAGCATGTGGACGGTCTACCCAGCAGCATGTGGACGTTCTACCCAGTTCTACCCAGCAGCATATGGACGTTCTACCCATCAGCATGTGGACGTTCTACCCAGTTCTACCCAGCACCATATGGACGTTCTACCCAGCAGCATATGGACGTTCTACCCAGCAGCATGTGGACGTTCTACCCATCAGCATGTGGACGTTCTACCCAGTTCTACCCAGCAGCATATAGACGTTCTACCCAGCAGCATGTGGACGTTCTAACCAGCAGCGTGTGGACGTTCTACCCAGTTCTACCCAGCAGCATGTGGACGTCCTACCGAGCAGCATGTGGACGTTCTACTCAGTTCTAACCAGCAGCATGTGGACGTTCTACCCAGCAGCACGTGGACGTTCTACCCAGTTCTACCCAGCAGCATGTGGACGTTCTACCCAGCAGCATGTGGACGTTCTACCCAGCAGCATGTGGACGTTCTACCCAGTTCTACCCAGCAGCATATGGACGTTCTACCCAGCAGCATGTGGACGTTCTACCCAGTTCTACCCAGCAGCATATGGACGTTCTACCCAGCAGCATGTGGACGTTCTACCCATCAGCATGTGGACGTTCTACCCAGTTCTATCCAGCAGCATATAGACGTTCTACCCAGCAGCATGTGGACGTTCTAACCAGCAGCATGTGGACGTTCTACCCAGTTCTACCCAGCAGCATGTGGACGTCCTACCGAGCAGCATGTGGACGTTCTACTCAGTTCTAACCAGCAGCATGTGGACGTTCTACCCAGTTCTACCCAGCAGCATGTGGACGTCCTACTGAGCAGCATGTGGACGTTCTACTCAGTTCTAACCAGCAGCATGTGGACGTTCTATCCAGTTCTACCCAGCAGCATGTGGACGTCCTACTGAGCAGCATGTGGACGTTCTACTCAGTTCTAACCAGCAGCATGTGGACGTTCTACCCAGTTCTACCCAGCAGCATGTGGACGTCCTACTGAGCAGCATGTGGACGTTCTACTCAGTTCTAACCAGCAGCATGTGGACGTTCTACTCAGTTCTAACCAGCAGCATGTGGACGTTCTACCCAGCAGCATGTGGACGTTCTACCCAGTTCTACCCAGCAGCATGTGGACGTTCTAACTAGCAGCATGTGGAACGCCTGAACTCTGATCCAGCAACTGGAAAACCAGAACCAAGAACACTCCGACAGAACGTCAGTCTTTAACCTGACAGAACATTAAAATGAGCTCAGTGGTTCTAATTAAATGATATCAGAATGATCAGATCCTAATAGAACCTGAAATCTGCTGAGAACCCTGAACACAGAACAAATGGAACTGTTCTCTAACAGGAATTCATTTATCTGAAAAGGAACAACAAGTTCTACTTTATCAGTAGCAAGCATATGTTCTTGTGTGTTCTGCAGTGTTCTACAGTCTTCTACTGTGTTCTACAGTGTTCTGTTGTGTTCCGCCGTGTTCTGCTGTGTTCTATAGTGTTCCGCTGTGTTCTGCTGTGTTCTACAGTGTTCTGTTGTGTTCCGCTGTGTTCTGCTGTGTTCTACAGTGTTCTGTTGTGTTCCGCTGTGTTCTGCTGTGTTCTACAGTGTTCTGCTGTATTCCACTGTGTTCTGCTGTGTTCTACAATTTTCCACTGTGTTCTGCTGTGTTTTACGATGTTCCACTGTGTTCTGCTGTGTTCTGCTATGTTCTACAATGTTCCACTTTGTTCTGCTGTGTTCCACTGTGTTCTGCTCTGTTCTGTTCTGTTCTGCTGTGTTCTCATGCTGCCTCGTTGGTTCTACCAGAACCTGTGGTTGGTGCAGATGAGGGGTCTGTTGAGGTACTGCTGCACAGGTAGAACTCAGGTGATCATGAAACGTTATGTACGGAACCAGCAGAACCCATATTATTGTTCTAAGGTCTCATAGTTCTCCTGAGAACATGAAGCAGATGGATTTAGATGTTTCTGCTGTTGGGTCATCTGAACCTCCACCTGCTGAGTTCTAAAGGTTCACCTCAGAACCTCCAGTTGGGTTTGATTTGTTCTATGAGCTCATCTCCCCTTACATCATCGTATTATTCATAATCATCTCAGGTGGAGTTGAACTGCGACCAGAGAACATAGTTTGGAACAAAGATCACGCTGTGATGAGTGATCTCACTGGTCCTGATCCTCACCTGGAGGACGGAGGTCAGAACCAGAACCAGCTGCAGCCAGAACCGGACTGGGATGACCTTCAGGTTCTGAACACTCACTGAGAACGTGTTCTGAGTACAGCAGCCTGTAAGAACCCACAGAACTCTGGAACAGTTCTGTTAGGTGGTTCAGATTCCTGTTGTGGTTCCACAGAGGCTGCATGGGTTCTAGTGAAGAGAAGTGTTTGTAGAACGGTTTGTAGAGCTGTTTGTAGAACCGTTTGTAGAACAGTTAGAAGAACAGTTTGTAGAACCGTTAGTAGAGCCGTTCAGCTGTGAGCCTGACATTGAGAATGTTGGGTTCTGGCTACTGTGGAATTAAAGTTTCTGAAGCGTTCACTTCAAAAACAGCTTTATTTGTTTCGACACATTTATAGCTGATGAGTCACACTTTCCAGGTCTGAGCAGAACAAACACTCTGCTGGTGGAACCAAAGACTGTATGGAACACGTTACTTCAAGACCCACGTTCTCAGATTTGTGCTGCTTTCACTGCTCTCTGTATCGCAGGCCACTTTATTAGGTACACCTGAGAACTCTGAAGTGAACCCTGAAATTCTGCATCATAAAGTTTCTCCATCTGAAAGTTAGTGATCAGAAAGCTGCATTGGAACCCATCTACTGTAGTCTGACAGCTCTGTAGAACGATCTAACCCTCCTCACAGCTCTGTAGAACGATCTAACCCTCCTCACAGCTCTGTAGAACGATCTAACCCTCCTCACAGCTCTGTAGAACGATCTAACCCTGACCCTCGCTGAACTCACAGCTCTGTAGAACGGCCTAGTCTTTCTAATGTTTCTGGAATCAACAGAATAATTAAAGCGTTTCATTGGATGTCAGATTAGTGAACATCTGAGTGTTTCTAGTCTTTCTGGTTTTTCTTTTTTTTTTTTGACTCTCCAACCCTATGAAAATAATAACTGCAGACAAACTCAGTAACTCTAACGCACTCATAAAAACACTCAAACACGAAACTATATTTCATGGAAACTCGTTTGCTTTTTTTAACTGCAGCGCCCCCAGTGGACAGACGGTGATGTGGCTCCATCACAGACTTCAATCCTGAATAGAACTAGGAGTTAACCCTACCTCTGCTCTGGGTTCTGTATGGAGGAACATGCAGGAACCATTGTGTTGGAGTGTTTGTCAGACATGCAGACATTCAGCCTTCAGATAAGAAGCAAACAGCTCCATTCATTCTGCTGATGCTCTCTGAGATACAGAACCTGTCTGACCCACTTACACCACATGTCCTAGAAACCACAACTTAACCAGGTCATGACGGAGCAAAAAGAACCAACAGAATTTAACCTGAGGTTCTCTTTAAATAGAACAGGTTCCTCACAGAACCC